>NC_064858.1:49427747-49727747 GCF_024139225.1 Suncus etruscus | reverse complement strand
GCTATCACTCTGGCTCCTATCTTAGATTGCTTTTTGTTTTTACATTTCATAATCTTGAATGAGATGCTTTATATTATTGATTTCAGTTTGCACTGTTTGAATCATTTTTTCTTTTCTTTAAGGTGGAGTCATGTCAGGGAGATTTAAGTACTTTAGCCAATGTGGTTACATCATTAGCAAATCTTGGAAAAACAAAAGATCTATCTCAGAATAGTAATGAAATGTCTGTGACTGAAAACTTAAGCAATGGTGATAGCTCAATGTGTGAATTTCATCAAGACCTGCAGACCAATGGTGATGTTTCAAGGTACTGTCTGACATTTTCTCTTTGAATGTTTTCTTCAAATATTTTACGCTGTTTACAAAACTTCAGAAAGCAAGTGTTTCTATTATACTTGGATATTTAAGGCATATTAATATGCTGACATCAGTGTGTACAATTGGCTCATTCTTGAATGTGGTTTATTTAAACACAAATTGTAGCAGCAGTTTCAGCATATTTAAATTTTAACTAGAAAAGCTGCATTCAGCATAGAATTGTGTCAAACAGTTTATGTTCTAATGACCAATAAATTCATAACATAAATGAGAGTTACCCAAATTAGGTCTGGATATTTGAAGCAATTTGATTAACTTTATCTTTTGTGTTATTGAATGTGTGAAATATTTGTCTTACTTGCCAGGCATGTTTATTTCCACCAAATTCTAGTGATCAAAAGAAATTGAGTCTTAAGGCCAAGGATGAGGCTCCATGGTAGAGTGCCAGGTCTTCACCCATTGCCACATTGTAACCCTCACAACAAACAAAATGGTTTTGTTCAATTAATTGAATCAACTAGTTTTGATGTTACTCTTCAGGAAATTCATCAAGAATGTGTTTTTCACTCTATTGATAGTACTATATAAGAGGTAAAATCCAAACTTCTTAAAAGTTTTTTTTTCTCACAAATTGTTCTTGCGTTTGAGTCTCAGGATTGATGTGACTGAGAGGCAGAGCTCAAGGATCGCTTGTGTGAGCACCAGTGCTAATTTTTTTGTTGTTGCTGCTGTTTCTGTGCCACACACCTGGCATTTCGTGGTGCTGCTTCTGACTTGGGGCTCAGGGTTTGCTCCCAGGGAACAAAACAAATAGATTTGATCCCCATATAATATGGGGATCAAACCTGGGCCTCCTGCATGCAGAGTATGTACACTAGCCCCAAGCCATCTCCCAGGCACTTTATTTCAAAAAGGGGAAAGATTCTTTATAAGTTCTTTGAGAGTGAGATATTTAAGAAATTCTTTTTGTTTGTTTGTTTTTGTTTTGGGGCCACACCCAGCGGCGCTCAGGGGTTACTCCTGGCTATCTGCTCAGAAATAGATCCTGGCAGGCACGGGGACCATATGGGATGCCAGGATTCGAACCAACCACCTTAGGTTCTGGGTCGGCTGCTTGCAAGGCAAATGCCTCTGTGCTATCACTCCAGCCTCAGATATTTAAGAAATTCTAAGAGGCTTCTCATTTAAAAACAGGAGGAGCTATTTTAAATATTACACACCAATACTTTTTTTGATTTCTTAGTCTCATGCTTAAAGATTTTTTTTTTTTGGCCACACTCAGTGATGCTCAGGGGTTACTCCTGGCTATGCGCTCAGAAATCGCTCCTGGCTTGGGGGGCCATATGGGACGCCTGGGGATCGAACCGTGGTCTGTCCTAGGCAAGCCCATGCTATGCCTTACAGCTTGTGCCACCGCTCTGACCCCATGCTTAAAGTTTTTTATAAGTGCGACCACAAGCTTTAAAATATTTCTGGATATTTATTTATTTATTTATTTTGGTTTTTGGGTCACTCCTGGTGGCGCTCACGGGTTACTCCTGGCTCTGAGCTCAGAAATCACTCCTGGCTGGCTCAGGGGATCATATGGGATGCTGGGATTCAAACCACCGACTGTCGTAGATTGGCTGCGTGCAAGGTAAACGCCCTGCCGCTGTGCTATCTCTCTGGCCTCTACTTCTGGATTTTTAATATAATTAAAATCTTGACTTGGCATAGTATATCATTTACTGTAAATTTAGTACAAGCTCTTGCCCAGTCTTTCTGGCATGAGATAAATGGACCTCTACCTTAGAGCAGATTAATAATTTGTTGAACCATATTGTATGCTTTTATTGGGGGGGATGTCAAACCCAGCAGTGTAATGCATGTGTTTCATCCTTTTGAGCCATCTCTTCCCTAACACATTAAAGCCATTTTTTTGACCAGACTATATATTTTTTCTCTTAACTACTTTTTGTAATTTAACGATCAGATTTCTTGACTGTGTAGGTGAAGTTGAATTTGTTACTGCTAAGGGAACTACAGCTATCACTGGAAAAGGGTGCTCAGTCATATACAAAGGTTTTCTTTTTTAATAATTTTTTTGGCTTAAATCATGATTGCAGAGTTTCTGTAGATTTTCATGTCATTGTGAAGATGGGTCAAGATCACAGCTTCTGATATCTCCTTATAGGGCATTTGACACTCTTGCAAAAGCATTGAATCCTGGAGAGAACACAGCCTGTCAGAGCTCAGTAGAGGGCATGGAAGGAAGCGCACACCTAATTGCTGGAGATTCGAGCATAAATTACATCGAGAAAGAGGGGCCACTTCTCAGCGATTCACATGTAGTTTTCAGGGTACTTTGACATATATATATTTAATTTTTTAATGTTGTCTTATTTATTTTGATTTTAATCCTCCTTTCAGAAATCAAAGTATATTTGTTATGCTTTTTAAAGTCAGAAATCTCCCTGAAAGGATTTCAAAGCAGTAGCTAAATTAAATAATGGCCCACTACAGTATCCTGCTTGAAAATAAGAGTTGTATTCTATCAATTGTTGAATTTGAATCTATAAAATATTAGCTTTTAAATATATGCATTCATTACATATTGGATGCACTGTTCTTATTTAATGTCAAGTCACTACTTTTATGTAAACTGATATCTAAGATTGTTTTGCTCTTGCTATAATAACCATTAAGAACTCCATTTGTTTTGTATTAACTTAGTTAGCTAGCTTTCATTGGTCTTACCTTGATAAGGTAGAATTACTTGAAACTTTTCCATTTTTTTTACTTTAATACTTCAACCATTTTGTGGGAAAAGTACAGTTGTAATTTGTTTTGCTTCCTTTAGTACATTAATTTAGGAGTGAAGCAGTAAATGTAGAATACTAATAGCGCATGTAGAATATTTGAAAATAACTTCCTAGCATCCGAGTTATTATTTGAGTAATGCTTGGACCACAGCTGTAGAGAGTGGGTTTTCAAAGTTTTACATTGAGTCTGCTGTTTTGATCCTTATTAGAAATCATTACTTTTGCCAGCTGTGAGTGCTTAGTAAATCATGTGCAAGTGATCGAAACTAGCTAGCTAGCTAGCTAGCTGCCTTATTTTATTTATGGATGATTGCTCATAACCCAACTATGAATTGTGCATTTTCCTAAATTTCTATCATCAAGTAGATAAGTCTGTTACTGGTAGAAATAATGAGCACAAAAATATAACACTGATCAAAACTCTATTTAGGTACCAGAGAGATAACCACTAGCTTTGCCATATGTTTGACCCCAATTCAATCCTCCGCACTGCAAGCGCTGCCAGGTGTCATTTCCGAGTACAGAGCCAAGAATGATTCCTAAATATCACCATTGTGTTCCCCCCCCCCCCCCACACACACACACACATACACAAAGAAAAAATCCTCTGTAGAAAGTTAATCATTGAAACAATCTTCCTATAAACGTTTTTTGGGGAGGGGTGTCACACCCGGCAGCGCTCAGGGATTGCTTCTGGCTCTGCACTCAGAAATCGCCCCTGGCAGGCACAGGGGACCATATGGGATGCCGGGATTCAAACCATCATCCTTCTGCATGGAAGGCAAATGCCCTACCTCCATGCTATTTCTTTGGCCCCCTTCCTATAAACTTTTATCAATGACAAATGATATGAGAAAATTTAGACTTTTTGTAATACCATGCAAGTAATGTTGGGGGGGGTAGGCCATATTCAGGGATGCTCTAGATTTCTGGCTTTACACTCAGGAATTATTCCTGGTGGTCCTTGGGGGACTGTATGGGAAGCTGGGTATTAAACTGAGTTGGCCATGAGTAATTCAATTACTCTCTCTGCTGTGCTATTGCTCTGGCTCCTGTGCAAAAAAATTCTTTTAAGAGTTATAGGCAGGGGGCCAGAGAGATTGCATAGTGGTAGAGCGTTTGCCTTGCATCCAGCCGATTCAGGACAAATCCCGGCATCCCATATGGTCTCCCGTGCCTGCACAAAGCCAGGAGTAACCCCTGAACGCCACTGGGTGTGATCTCCCCCTCGCTCCCAAAAAGAGGTATAGGCAAAGGCAAGACACCAAAGCAATAGCATGATGGTAAGGCTTTTGCCTTGTACAGGTCCTGTATGGTCCCCTGAACACACCAGGAGTGATCCCTGAGCATCACCAGATGTGACCCAAAATCCAAAACAAAATATAAAGAGCTATAGATAGAGGCAGTGGGTAGGCTGAAGCAGTAGTACAGCAGATAGGCGCTTGCTTTGCTTGCAACTGACTCAGGTTTGGTCCTTGGCATCCCATATGGTCCTCCCATGCCCCACCAGGAGTGATAACTGAAAAGTTAGGAATATCTCCTGAGCTTTACTAAGTGTAGCTCAAACTCCTCCCATCAAAAATAAAAGGCCTAGGAATATAAGTTATATCACCCTTAAACATTAAGGTAGGAACTCTGGACAAGGATGAAACAAGGCAAAACTAATTTTCCACTGCTCTTATTGTAAATGAAATGTGTATTTTTTTTTCTCTTAGTTTTACTTGTGTTTATATGAGACAAACAATTGAAGGAAGAGGAATCTGTGCAAGGAAAAAAATAGAGTATTTCTGTAATTAATAGAAATCTTTTTGTGGAGCCAGAGCGATGGCACAGCGGTAGGGCATTTACTTTGCATGCAGACCTATGCAAGGACCGACCTCGGTTCTATCCCTGGTGTCCCATATGGTCTCCATAGCCAACAGTAATCCTTGAGCTTCACCGGTTGTGGCCCCAAGCACCCCCCCCCAAAAAAAAAAAAGAAGAAAAGGAAAAGAAAAATATTCTGTAACATTTCCCTCACATTTTCTTTATTCCTTCAGAAGTCTCAAATAACTGAATTAGGCAAATTTGAATTATTTTTCCCTTGAATTAGTTTTATGTTTTGTTTTGTTTTGGGGTCAGACTCAGGGGTTACTCCTGGTTCTGCACTCAGAAATCGCTCCTGGCAGGCACAGGGGACCATATAGGATGCCGGGATTCAAACCACTAATTGTCCTGGATCAACTGTGTGCAAGACAAACGCTCTACCGCTGTGCTATCTCTTGGCCCCTTGAATTGGCTTTTGTTTTTTGTTTATCGGCCATACCCAGCATTATCCTGATTTTGTATTAGGGAATCACTTTTGGTAGGGCTCAGGCCAGTTTTCCAAGATGCTAGGAATTGATCCTTGGTCAGTCCTGTGTAAGGCAAGTGTCCTGCCCACTGTATTGTTTCTCCAGCCCCAATAACTAGTAACTTTCAAGCCTGGTACTTTTGCCTTTTAGGCCTGGTACTTTCATTGTTAAGTTTTCTCATTAATGTTTATGGTCATGATTTTACTGCTCTAAGGCTGAGGTTGTTGGTTGTGGCTCAAATGTTAGAGCCAGATACCTTGCAGATGTGAAACCCCTGGTTTGATCCATGGCTCCCTCCCATTGCTGGTGTGACCCTAGGAGAACAAATGAAATTTTAACTGTTGATATAAATACCCCTCGCTTCCTTTTAGATCTTTATAATATAGAGCTTGCAACTCATTTTCATTCACATTGTTTTGTGTGTGTTTAGGACACACCCAGCAATGTTCAGGGCTTACTCGTGCCTCAGTGCTCAGGAATTTCTTTTTTTTGTTTTTAGTTTTTGCTTTTTTTTTTTTTTTTTTTTTGGTTTTTGGTTTTTGGTTTTTGGGTCATACCCGGCAGCGCTCAGGGGTCACTCCTGGCTTCGTGCTCAGAAATCGCTCCTGGCAGACTGGGGGGGACCATATGGGATGCTGGAATTCGAACCACCATCTTTCTGCATCTAAGGCAAACGCCTTACTGCTGTACTATCTCTCCTGCAGTGCTCAGGAATTTCTGGTGGGGCTCCAGGGTCAAGCCTAGGTTGGCTGTTGCCAAGGCAAGTGCTTTAGCCACTGTGCTATCTCTCCACCCCCAATAATAAGACCTTTTAAGATTACATCATGATCCCGTTACTCATCATTTTTCAGCATATCCCTCTTTTAGTTCTTTCAGGGTCTCATTTAGTTTTCATTTTATTCCTCTATTGAAATAACTGTAGCTTAGTGGCTTGCAAAGACCACTCAGCAAACAGTTGTTAAATTAATTTTTAATATAGGCTTACAAAACTAGTGACAGATTGGGTGTAGACTGCAGATCTTCTAGCTCAGTTCTTGTTCCTCAGAGCTTTATCACTTAGCCAATTGGTATAATTACATAAAGAAATTTCTAGAAAGGCAACTGTAGATACAGTTAAATTCTGAGACTGGTATCCAAGCTTTCCTCTCACCAGCTGCACTCTTGAAAATCATCTCAATATGGCTAGGGAGAATTTGACCCTTAGTTCCATTCTTGGCATCACATTCCTTCCCCACCCCCAGCACTGCTGGGTTTGACTCTTATTTTTAAAATGTCAGTGTATTAAGTTTTTTAAGAATTGCAAAATGTATATGATTCAGAAGCCAAAGAAATGACCCAGTGAACTGAATGTGTGTGCTTTGCATGCAAGAGGCTTGGCTTTGATCCCAGTGCTGCCTGGACCTCCATACACCACTAGGAGTCATCAGTGAGCACAGAATTTAGAGCATCTCCAAAACAAAATAAGAAAAAAAGGAAAAGAAAATGTGTGATTCCTTTTATAAATCTAAAACCAGTAGGCATTTTAGTTGTTTATTTACTAACACCTGATGAATGAAATTCACCTCCTGAGACAGCAAGAAATCTTTTGTTCATTTAATTTAAAGGACTTGTTTATGGAGTCTCTAGACAGCTCTGGTTTTCAGAATATTAGAGACATGTGTTGCCTTAACACAATTGATTATGTAAAGCAGATAAATTGCTATTCATTTAATCTCTTTTAATTCCCCTGTTTTTTAGCTATTTTTGGTGTTTTTTGGTTTTAGTTTTGGGGCCACACATAGTGGTGCTCAGAACTTTCTCCTGGTTCTGTGCTCAAGGATCGCTCCTAGTGGGTCTTAAAGAGCCATATGTATTCTGGGTATCTAATTCACCCACTGTGCTATCTTGCCAGCCCTTACATAGACTTTTTTTAATGTGTTAAAAAAGTTGCCTCCTACCAACTCATTAAGATGTTTAATATTTTCTTGTTTACAGTTCTCTTTAGAAATGTTTCAATAAGGGGCAGAGCAATAACTAGTACAGCGGGTAGAGCATTTGACCTTGCACATGGCTGACGCAGCATTCCATCCTGAGCACTCTAGGAGTGATTTCTGAGTGCAGTGCCAGGAATCTTCAGGTGCGGAACAGGAAGGTGTGTGTGTGTGTGTGTGTGTGTGTCTTCAGGTGCAGAACAGGAAGGTGTGTGTGTGTGTGATTTCTGAGTGCAGTGCCAGGAATCTTCCAGGTGCGGAACAGGAAGGTGTGTGTGTGTGTGTGTGTGTGTGTGTGTGTGTGTGTGTGTGTGTGTGTGTGTGTGTGTGTGCGTGCGGAACAGGAAGGTGTGTGTATGTGTGTGTGTGTGTGTGTGATTTCTGAGTGCAGTGCCAGGAATCTTCCAGGTGTGTGTGTGTGCCAGGAATCTTCCAGGTGCGGAACAGGAAGGTGTGTGAGTGTGTGTGTGTGTGAGATTTCTGAGTGCAGTGCCAGGAATCTTCCAGGTGTGTGTGTGTGAGTGTGTGTGTGTGTGTGAGATTTCTGAGTGCAGTGCCAGGAATCTTCCAGGTGTGTGCGTGTGTGTGTGTGTGTGTGTATGTGTGTGTGCGCGCCACGTGTGCTCTAAGAGTGATTTCTGAGTGCAGTGCCAGAAATCTTGGTGCGGAACAGGAAGGTGTGTTTGTGTGTGTGTGTGCCGCGTGTGCTCTAAGAGTGATTAGGGGTGTGTGTGCATGCGTATGTGTGTGTGTGCCGCATGCGCTCTAAGAGTGATTTCTGAGTGCCGTGCCAGGAATCTTTCAGGTGGGGAACAGGAAGGTGTGTATGTGTGTGTGTGTGTTTGTGTGCTTTGTATTTTACTACTTCATACCATTTATAAATAGGTGAACCATTTGTGTCTGATATGTGGTGTGTTTTTCATTTTTATCTAACTTTTCTGGAAGTTTATATACTTTTGATGGAATTTTTGATCTGTTTGATATTGCAAAGGCTTTTAATGACCTAAATGAAAGCTATTTTTCATTTCCCAGAAAGTCACATAGGAGTACTTGTACCTAATAGTGACTGAGGTAGCAAACTATTAGCTATGTGACTTAATCTCCTTTCATTTATTTTCTTGTGATGCACCAGGGTCTCACACATGCAAGTGCTCTACTGCTGAGATGTAACCCTGCCCCCCTCCTACACACACACACACACACACACATTTATGTGTGTGTTGGCCTACCTTTTTTTTTTTTTTTTTTTTTTTTTTTTTTGTGGTTTTTGGGTCACACCCGGCAGTGCTCAGGGGTCACTCCTGGCTCCATGCTCAGAAATTGCTCCTGGCAGTCACGGGGGACCATATGGGAGGCCGGGATTCGAACCAATGACCTTCTGCATGAAAGGCCAACACCTTGCCTCCATGCTATCTCTCCAGCCCCCGGCCTACCTTTTTTTTTAAAAAAATATTATGGGGGGAGGAGCAGAGAAGTAGCACAGTGTATAGGGCATGGTGTGGTCCCTGACATCTCATATGGTCCCCCAAGCATCATCAGGAGTAATTTCTGGAGCCAAACCAGGTATAATTTCTGAAGGCATCAAGTATGACCCAAAAACAAACAAAAAAAAAAAAAAAAAGAGGGAGAAAATTACCTCCCTTGGAAATAAACATGTACTTTTTTTTTTTTTTTGGAGTAATATCATTTTGTTCAGAAAAATAGAAGAATTAGAAAGAGGAAGGAAGAGTACATATTGCAGATAGTATGCAGGCAGCAGAGAATGTGCCAGTTACCTTCTTTGAAACAGCAAATAGAAAGCAAACCTTTCACTCTTTTCTCCAAATCATTCTGGCAATTACTGGAGCCCTATGGGTCGTCCAGCTATGTTTGTGTAGAAGGGGAGATGACCCAAAACCATCACCTAGATTTGATACTATTATGGTACATTTTAAGTATTAAAAAAAAGGTTTCAGTTAAGTTGCCGGTGAAATTTCTTTATCAGTATCTTGAAAAATGTTTTCATAGGTACAGAGTACATGCCTTGCATACAGACGGGCTCCACCCCCGCATCTCACAAGCTCCAGAGCCAACCTTCAAGTAGCATCCCAGGAGTAGTGTGTTCACCAGGGTAAAAATGGGTTTCAAAATTCAGGGGAGAAGGTTGTAGGGATAGTACAGCAAACTGAGGCAGCATAGGTTAAATCTTTAGTGTCCCATGTGGTCCCCTGCGCCTGTCAGTAGTGATCCCTTAGCACAGAGCCAGGAGTGAACCCTGACACTGCTTAACTTCTGGCAGGGCTTGGTGGGGGGAACAGAATGGGTTGCTGGGGATCAAACCCTAGTCAGCCAATTGTAAGGCAAGCAACTTATCAGCTGTACTACCTCTCAGTCCCATAAACAGAACTTGTTATAGACTTGTTAATAAAAGAATAGAGGGAAGGAAGACCCACATTTTTAGACCAAGACTGAAAGCAGCTCTAACAGAACTAGAGAATATTGTAGTCTATATTGGAAGTGGGATTTCTCTTTGTTAGAAATTTGTGGTCTGTTTATTTTTCCTAAAGTCTGATTTAGCTTAATATCCAATGACTTGGATTATTTTGAAGTATGTGGTGGGCCTAGTAGATGATGATTTATTTGCCTACATTTATCCTTTTCAGGATTTATTAACTTACTCTAAGGCTCTGTTGCAGTACTTTATTAAATGATGCTAAAGTGGAGCTTTGTTTCCTGAGCACTCACTGTTGCCCTGTTCCCACTAGCTCACCATGCCTTCGCCAATGCCCGAGGACCTGAATGTGCACTACATTGGGGAGTCTGCCTCCAGGCTGTTGTTCCTGTCCCTGCACTGGGCACTTTCCATCCCTTCCTTTCAGGCTCTAGGGTAAGTGTTTCAAAGGCCTTAAGTACACATTTTGTCATACAAATGCGCTATAAGCGAGAACCTTATTAAGGGAAGAAAATATGATAGATCTTATTAACTAAAAGTTTTGGCATTCTGTGTTAAATCATAGCGGTTAGTATTTTCTTAAAAAAGTGTTGTTGGGGTCGGAGAGATAGCACAGAGATATAGGGCATTTGCTTTGCATGCAGCTGACTCAGGACAGACAGTGGTTTGAATCCCAGCATCCCATATGGTCTCCTGTGCCTGCCAGAAGTGATTTTTGAGCGCAGAACCAGGAGTAACCTGATCACTGCAGGTGTGACCCAAAAAATGAACAAACAAACAAAAAATTGTGTTTTTTTTGTTTTTGTTTTTTAAATTGTTATTGATGGTTCTTTGGTTTCCATGGTTTCTTATGCACAAAATTCCAAAGCCACATCCATCACCAGTATTCCCACTTCCTACCTCCTGTTTACATTGTTCTTATATTGACAAATAGCTGTATTTTGAAATTTGACCAAGCCAGTTCTCACAGAATGTTTTCTATGGTGATGAGAAGTCCTAGTCAGCATTTGTGAGAGGCAATCTGGGACTGATTTCACTACAGAGAAACTGCCAGACTTTTGGGCTTGTTTTGTTTCTCTCTTAGCACCACTATTTCGGCATGTTAGGAGCTAAAAGTTGTTTTCATACAGTAAAATTATTTTCCGATTGTATGACTACATATGGGGAAGATGTAGAAATGTAAACTCCATAGTTCCATTATGTTAATTAAGATATTTAGTCCTACCATTAATGAGCACATTGTATGTTATTTGGGAGTAATTAGCTGATAATAGGAAATGGCCTACTATCAGAAACTCAAGCTAGAACTGAGAAGATACTTCAGAGGGCTGGAGTGCACGAGTCCCCAAACTTTGAGCACTGTGGCCACCAGAGCACTGTTGGGTATAGACCTGGTGGTCCCTGAGTATGTGGGTCTCAGCACAGTATCATCAAACCAGCAAGACTGCATTGCTGAGAGTGGCCTCTGCACTCCTAAGGACTATTGGGAACCAAAAAAGAAAGAAAACCTTTTAAGGGATTATAGTACAGCAGGTAGGGTGTTTGCCTTGCATGCAACTGACCCAGTTTGATCCCGTATCCTATATGGTCCTCTGAGCATTGCCAAGAGTGATTGCTAGAATTAAGCCCTGAGCATCCCCATGTGTAGTTCCAAACCAACAAAAACTCCCCACAAACACAAAAGCTAGCCATTCCTCCCCACAAAAAACCCCACTCAAACTTTGCTCAAAGATTATTACACTTAGATTGATTTCAAGTACTGATAAGAAGTGTTGAAGTAGTAACCAAGGGAAAATATTAAATCTATAGTTAGGAGAGTATTCTAATAACAGGACCCTCTCTTTGGTTTTGGTGGAGTTTTTGTAATTTCTTTTTGGTTTGGTTATTGGGCCACACCCAGGGGTACTCAGGGGTACTCCAGCTCTGCACTCAGAAGTCGCTCCTGGCAGGCCCAGGGATCATATGAAATGCTGGGGATCAAACGTGAGTCTGTTCTGGGTCAGCTGCATGCCAGGCAAACAAACACCCTACCGCTGTGCTATCGTTCTGGCCCCGAGACTCTCTCTTAATCAGTATTCAGTATAGTTTTGTAAATAGTTCTTTCATGCCATACATGTGTTTTTATTTTTGTCAAACAGAAATGATGAGTGTAGGCATTCTGTCTTGACCTAAGAGATATGTTTGTCTTCTGGAGAAAGAAACCCTTTCCCCGCTAGAACATAAATCTCTATGTCCTCAGATTGTTCTAAGTTTCTTTAAATACAACTTATTTTAACTGGGGGTCACGAGATGATACAGCACTTAAGGCAGGTGACCACACCGGGTTTGGTCCCTAGCATTGTGTACAATCCTCTTATAGCCGCTAGAAGTGATTCTCAGCCTAGAGCAAGGTGTAATCCCTGAGCACAACTAGATAGGATTCAAAAGACCATAAAACAAAACAAAAGCATGCCTGGAACAATAGCACAGCAATAAGGTGTTTGCCTTGCATGTGACCAACACAGGATGGACCCGGGTTCAAATCCCAGTATCCCACATGATCCCCTAAGCCTACCAGGAGTGATTTCTGAGTGCAGAGCCAGAAGAAACCCCTGAGCTCCACTGGGTATGGCCCCAAAACCAAACCAAAACAAAAGCAGCAAATAACTTTTATCAAAAAAGAAAGAAAATCCTTACACCTATATTCATTGCAGGCACTATTTATAATAGCCAGACTCTGGAAACAACCAAGATGCCCTTCAACAGACGAATGGCTAAAGAAACTGTGGTACATATACACAATGCATGGGTGTACATGGATGCACATGAAATCTATTATGCTGAGTAAAATAAGTCAGAGGGAGATAGACACAGAATAGTCTCACTCATCTATGGGTTTTAGAAAAATAAAAGACATTTTTGCAATAATTCTCAGAGACAAAGGAGAGGAGGGCTGGAAGGTCCAGTCACTACATGAAGCTCACCACAAAGAGTGATAAGTGCAGTTAGAGAAATAACTATATTGAGAACTATCACAACAATATGAATGAATAAGGGTGGTAAGAAGCCTGCGTAGAGTACAGGCGGGAGTGGGGTGAGGAGGAGGGAGATTTGGGACATTGGTGATGGGAATGTTGCACTGATGAAGTTCTTTACATGACTTAAACCCAACTACAATCATATTTTTAATCAAGGTGTTAAATATATAAAAATAAAAAAGAATTGAAAAGCACAAAATCTGAAATAAAAATTGTTATTGGGAAAATAAGAAAAACCTCTCAGAGGGCTATCATAAAAAAAAAAAAAAAGGAAATCCACCACTTATTCTTAGAAAACATTTTGGGTCTTTTGGGGTTTGGTTTTTGGTTTGGGGAGCACACCTAATGATGCTCAAGGGTTACTGCCACCCACCTCTGTGCTGAAAGGATTAGGCAGTTGTAGAATTCTTGCCTGCCACAGGAATTTGATCTCATTCCTTTGACCAGTCTCCAACTTATTTTGACTATAATTGAGAAACATTTCTAAGTCATGACTATAAAAGACTTACCTAGAACCCCCACTAATCTGATGGAGAATAGTTGACTTTTTGTTGTGTTTTTGGACCACACCCGTTGGTGCTAAAGGGTTACTCCTGGCTCTGCATTCAAAAGTCACTCCTGGCATGCTTGGGGGGGGGTGCATATGGAATGGCCAGGGATCAAACCCGGGTTTGTCTCTTGTCCTCTGCATGCAAGACAAACGTCCTACCACTGTGCTATCACTCCAGCCCCTAGCTGACCTTAAAAACAGTTGTTAATCCTTTCTCAATAATAATTTAACTTTTAAAATTATCTAATCATTGAGATAGCATGGAGGTAAGGCATATGCCTTGCATGCAGGACAGTTGTTCGAATCCCAGCATCCCATATGGTCCCCTGAGCCTGCCGGGGGTGATTTCTGAGCGCAGAGCCAGGAGTAGCCCCTGAGCGCTGTTGGGTGTGACCCAAAAACCAAAAAAAATAAAAGTTAAATTACAGTGTAAATGTGTACATGGCATTTTTTTGTTTGAGTGGAGGCTGGAAACACATCCAGTTGTCCTCAGGTTTATTTCTGGCTCTGAGCTCAAGGAACATTTCTGGTGGGTTCTGGGGCCATAAAGGGATTGAACTTGTTGCTTGCATGCAGTGTAAGTACCCTATTAGCTCTCTTATCATTCTATTTATTTTAAAGCATAAAGAGTTCCCATAGTTCCCTAAGCTTGTAATTAGCATACATATGTCTTGAAAATATCTGGCAGTTGTTATAATAATTGTTTGTTATTGGTTTTTATAGTAAAATAACAAAAGGATTTGGGGGAAGTTCTTTGAATTACTTTAGGAGTGATTCTGAAACAGTTGCTTAATATCAAGTGCATCTGTTAAATTAAGTGTAACTAGCTATGGAAATATTCCAATGTTGAGGAAACTAAAAACATAAGCTTTCTCTCTCTCTCTTTTTTTTTTTTTTTTGCTTTCTCTCATTTTAATTAATTCATTTATTTTTGGTTTTTGGTGCTCGGGTTACTCCTGGCTCTACGCTTAGAAGTCATTCCTGCTGTAGGCTCGGGGAATCATAGGATGCTGGGGGTCAAACCTGAGTCTGTCCCAGGTTGGCCACTTGCAAGGCAAACACTCTACCTCCATGCTATCTCTGGCCCCTATTATTTGTTTTTTTTTTTTTTACAAGGCTTTCTTTTGTTTTGGTTTTTCTCTTTTGGACTACACAGCAGTAATTACTCCTGGCTCTGTGCTTAGGGATCAAACTAGGGTTAGCTGCAAGGCAACTGCCCTCCCTCTGTACTATCTGACCTGGCTTCCTGTACTTTTTTTTTTTTTTTGGGACCACACCCATTTGATGCTCAGGGGTTACTCCTGGCTAAGTGCTCAGAAATTGCCCCTGGCTTGGGGGGACCATATGGGATGCCGGGGGATCGAACCACAGTTCTTCCTTGGCTAGCGCTTGCAAGGCAGACACCTTACCTCTAGCACCACCTCGCCGGCCCTGCTTTCTGTACTCTTTACATTAGAGATTTATAGTTTCAAGACTGGGTGTGTGTGTGTGAACGCTTTAATACATGTTTGCATGCATTGTATTTTTTTAGTTCAAGCACCAGAATTCATACCTCCACTAAGTGGTGGAGGCTACACTTGACCTGTCTGGAATGAAGGGAGCATTGCTCTACCTAGAGTTTTCCCCTTCCCGTCCCTTCCCCCAGTGGTCAGGAGTTGCACACACATGGTTGGAAGGTTCGTGCTGGTTGTGGTTCTCACCAGGGGTCATACACTTGGCTGCCATGTTCCCACATATTTGGTCCATAGATGGCTCCTATGTCTTTGTTTTGGAATGAGAGATCCCAAACAGCAGATCATCTTTCTCTGGTGGGAATCTGAAGTGGTGCTGAGGATAGAATTGGGGTCTCGCTGACTTCATGAACACAAGGCTTCCCTTCTACCTAGATTCTTATAGCATACCCCAAAGTTCCAAGCCTGCTACCATTTATTACAGGAGAGTTTATTGAATAATTTAAGAAACCATCCATTAATAACTATTAATATTTAAATACTTAAGTTAGATATTTTTAAAATTCTACTGAACAGTAATTTGTCTATAACTAGGGGTTGGAAGCAAGCTCTGTTGCCATACCGCTGGGAGTTTTTTGCTAAGAAATATGTGTTCATTTCAAATAAATGCTGACAGGAAAGTATGATGCTATGGAGTATGGTTGTTTTTTTGTTTTGTTTTGTTTTTGTCTGTTTTTTGGTTTTGGTTTTTGGGTCACACCCAGCAGCGCTCAGGCCCTACTCCTGGCTCTATGCTCAGAAATTGCACCCAGCAGGCTTGGAGGACCATATGGGACACCAGGATTTGAACCACCATCCTTCTGCATGCAAGGCAAATGCTTTACTGCTGTGCTTTCTCTCCGGCCCCTATAGCTTTTACTTTTTTTTTTTAACCATAACATTGATTTACAAAGTTCAGGTATACAATGCTCCAGGTCAACTACCAGTGTGACTTTTCTTCCTCCAATGTCTCCAGTTTCTCACCTAGCCCCCATAGCAGGCATATAACAAATTTACTTCATAATGCTTGTTACAACAAAATGGCAGCTGAAATGATCAGAATATAGATTGGTAATAGGGGCCGGAGAGATAGCATGGAGATAAGGCGTTTGCCTTTCATGCAGAAGGTCATTGGTTCGAATCCCAGCATCCCATATGGTTCCCCGAGCCTGCTAGGAGTGATTTCTGAGCATGGAGCCAGGAGTAACAACCCCTGAGCGATGCTGGGTGTGACCCAAAAACCAAAACCAAAACCAAAAAAAAAAAAAAAATGTAGATTGGTAAAAGTCAATTGTTTAGATTTTTTTGTTTGTTTTGTTTTTGGGTCACACCCAGAAGCGCTCAGGGGTTATTCCTGACTCTGTGCTCAGAAATCACACCTGGCAAACTTGGGGGACCATATGGAGTGCTGAGAATTGAACCGGGTCCGTCCTAGGTCATGAAAGACAAACGCCCTACCGCTGAGCCAAAAACGTCAATTTTTGATTGTTACACCTCAAAATAATATTACTGAGGTTATTGTTTGAGGATTAGCTGAACTGGTTGATGCTGCTTGAACCTTTCTGTGTTTTTGTTTTGGCTCATTAAGCTTGGTGGGCTTCTCTGCAACTTCCCCATCAAACTTGTATGTTCTTACTGGGCTGTGTTTAACTCTGGTTATGCTCCATCTGCCAGGAGCTTTGTCACTGACTTAATATCCTAATTCCAGTCTGTTGATGAGGAGGAAATCCTACCTTGCTCTTTGCTACTAGTAGAGATAATGATGGTATACTTAGTAAGTCTGTGCTGCTCCAAAGTGATGATATATGCTCATTTTCCTTTGTTCTTTTAAGAAGTGTGTGTGTGTGTGTGTGTGTGTGTGTGTGTGTGTGTGTGTGTGTGTGTGTGTGTGTCCCCGTCCGTCTGTCCGTCCATTTGTTCTTCCATCCATCTGTGTCTGCCCACTGTGGCTTGCTCTTCACTGTTTTCAGGGATCACTTCTCTGGGGTTTGCGGACTACATGTTGTATCAAAATTTTAAGACAAAATTTGAACACACTAAGTCTTTCCTGGCAAACTCAAAGAACTCTTACTTCACCTTGTAGGAACTCTTAATGATTTATATTTAAAAGTCAGTCTTAAGTATAGAAATAGAAAAATCAGACTTCTCTCTACAGAGTAACTCGGTATAGTCAACAGGGCTGTCCTAGCTGACCAGTTTGTGGCCCACATTTTATTTTTTCTTCTTTTGATATTTACTGTTTGGTTTTGGCTTTTGTATTGTTTTGAGCGCCCACACCTAGCAGTGCTTGGGCTTACTCTTGACTCTGTTAGAACTACAAAAATACGGGCCCGGAGAGATAGCACAGTGGCGTTTGCCTTGCAAGCAGCCGATCCAGGACCAAAGGTGGTTGGTTTGAATCCCGGTGTCCCATATGGTCCCCCGTGCCTGCCAGGAGCTATTTTGAGCAGCCAGGAGTAACCCCTGAGCACCGCTGGGTGTGGCCCAAAAACAAGAACTACAAAAATAGAGGCGAGTCAATCAGTGAATTTTTGGAGGTTGCTTTATTCAGGCGGGCCTGGGTTGGAGCACAGAAAGTTGTCTAGAACCCCGAGTACAGGGGAGAGCAGGTCTTTATACCTTTCAGATCATTCCATTACATCTTAGTCAGTTACATAAAACTATGAAGGGTTTACATAAATTTTAATAAATACCACACAGTCCCTTTCCCTGGTGCCACTTATCTAGCTTGGCTGCCAGCAGAGGCAGAGGTGCCTGGAAACCTAGGAGCAGCAGGACAAAGTCAGCTGCCTTTAGCTTCAGGGGGCCTTAGGAATGGTAATGAATTACTTTATTACTTCTTCCAGGGCCAGAGGTGCCTGGGGCAGTAAATCTTAGAAAGCAAAAGCTAACAAAGTAGTTATATCTTACTATAAAGCTATAGAACAACTAAATAAAACATTACAAACTCTACATTCAGGGATCAATTGTGACACGACTGAGGACCATAAGGGGTATTGGGATGGAACCCACTTCAACCACGTGCAAAGCAAGAACTCTACCTACTGTACTATCCAGTCTCAATCCTTGTTTTTATCTTTTTGTTTTGTTTTGCTTTTGGGTCACACTCAGCAATGTTTAGGGGTTATTCCTGGCTCTCTGCTCAGAAATCGCTCTTTGTAGACACGGGTGACCATATGGGATGCCAGGATTCGAACCACCGTCCATCCTGGGTCAGCTGCATGCAAGACAAACACCCTACCACTGTGCTATATTTCCGGCACCCCCCCCCCTTTTTTTTTTTCTCTAAACAGTTGATTATTTTATTCTTTTGATGCTACATCCAGCAGTGCTCAAGGGGGTTACTCCTGGCTTTTGCACTCAAGAATCAATCCTGACGGTGTGCTCAAAGGACCATATGGTATGTCAGGGATAGAACCCAAGTCATTCACATGCAAGGCAAACACCCTTCCTGCTATACTACCTCTCTGGTCCTAGTGTATTTTAATTTATTCTATTTAACAATCCAGGAAACTCACAGCCATTAGCAGTTCCAATGATGTGATTTCAGATGTAAGTTAGGAACCAGGTATCTCAGTCAAGTTCTCAGTGTAACTAACCTTGTAGATAAAATACATGCATAGTTTTCATAGCAGATGTGAAGACGTCTCTCTAAAATTGAATTCATTGGTTTCATTTCAGCCACTCAACACTATTATTATTTTCTATTAGTTCACATTCTGTTTATTGTATACTCGTGGCTGTCAGAGGATAATAATGTGACATACACAGCTTCAGGACTTTCACAGCCCTATAGGTTTTCTCTTCTCCATTTGTAATACTCATGAAATTCTTCTTTATTTTCAGAGTCCTATCAGCTTCTCATTTACCACCCTGCCACAGCCCTCGTTCCAGGGCCACCCACATGTACCCCCACCATACTGCCAGCCACAATGAGGGGGAGGCGGCTTGATGTTCCTTATTTAGAAATTCAAGATAGTTTTTAATTTCTAAATCATTGTTAATTATAATCTCTATTTCACTTGAAGTTTGTTTTGTTTCTTGGGACCACACCTCCCTGTACTTAGGGCTTACTCCTGTCTCTGTGCTCAGGAGTCACTCCTGCTTGTACTCAGGAGACCAATTATGGTGCTGGGGATCAAATCTGTGTCAGCTGCATGTGAGGCAAGCTCCTTGATTCCTATAATATCTGGGCCTACAGCCTGAAACTTTAATGAGATTCTTGTTATACTAATATCTGAAGCATATTTAAGAAACAATTTCTCCCATGAAATTGACTCCTGCCAACTCTAACTTCTCTTTTTAAAGCAAAAAAAATGTGTGGATTTTAATGTCTTTCAAAAAAAGTTAATGTAGGGGGCCAGAGCAGTGGCGCAAGCTGGTAGGGCGTTCGCCTTGCACCTGGGATGAACCGCAGCTTAATCCCCTGTCGTCCAATGGTCCTCCGAGCCAGTAGCGATTTCTGAGCGCATAGCCAGGAGTAACCCATGAGTGTCACCAGGTGTGGCCCCCCCCAAAAAAAAAACAACAACAAAATTTTAATGTACATTTCCCTTTATTTTATGTTTTTCCCAGGAAATGGGTTTAAAGATATAAAATTTTAGTTTGAAATATTAGCTGCATCTGTTAGTAACTGAAAAGAGACCAATTAGGGGCCGATGATAGTATAGCGGTAGAGCATTTGTGAGGGGGTTGGAGGAGGAGAAGAGAGGGGGGAAAGAGAGAGAAAAGGATAATTTATATTTACTTACTTTCTATCCTTTTTTCCTTCCTCATCATTTAGATACAAAAACACAATTGATCAAATTCATGCGTTGTTTCTTTTTCAGACTAATTTTAGTTCAGTAATATTGTTGGTTTTAGTATTATGTCAATTGTAAAGTTTGTTAAGATCTGTTTTGATACCTGATTTGGTGTGTGTGTTTAATAGGCAAGAAAACAGCATATCATTGGTGAAAGCTTATTGGAATGAACTTTTCACTCTTGGCCTTGCCCAGTGCTGGCAGGTGATGAATGTAGCAACAATATTAGCAACATTTGTCAATTGTCTTCATACTAGTCTTCAACAAGGTAAAAATTTGATTTTTCTTCTTATTTTGTAAAAGAGAGGAGGCATTATTTTTATCAAGTGTAATGTTTCAGGTTCCCTCTCTGGTGATTTTTTCTTTAGATGACCAACACCCTCTTTACTTTTGACTATATATGTGTGTGTGTGTAAATATATATATATATATATATATATATATATATATGGTTTTGGTTTTTGGGTCACACCTGGCAGCGCTCAGGGGCTACTTCTGGCTCTATGCTCAGAAATCGCCTCTGGCAGACTTGGAAGAGGACCATATGGGATACCAGGATTCAAACCACCGATCTTCTGCATGCAAGGCAAATGCCTTACCTCCATGCTATCTCTCCAGCCCCAATTTTTTGTTTTTGTTTGTTTTTTTGTTTTTTGGGTTACACCCGGCAGTGCACAGGGGTTACTCCTGGCTCTATGCTCAGAAATCACTCCTGGCAGGTTCGGGGGACCATATGGGATGCTGGGATTCGAACCACTGTCCTTTTGTATGCAAGGCAAACGCCTTACCCTCTATGCTATCTCTCTGGCCCCAATATTTCTTTTTTAATTTATTAAACAGAACCGAAGTTATAGCACAGTAGGGTGTTTTCCTTACATGCGGCTGACCTGGGACCGAACTGGTTCAATCCTCGACATTTTTTTATGATCCTGCTAACCTGCCAGGAGCAGTTTCTGAGTGCAGAACCAGGAGTAACACCTGAGTGACACTAGCTGTGGCTTCAAAACCCAAAATAAATAATTCACTAATCATTAAAAAGAGGTATTTCTAGTTACTCACTATGTAATTTTTATTTTGGGCCACACTTGGGCTATTCCTAGCTTAGTTTTCAGGGACTTGCTCCTAGTAATACTTGGGACTGAATCTGGCCTTCCTACCTGCAAATTATGCACTAACTCCTTGAGATATTGCCCTTCCCCCACATTAAAAAGAAAAATAATTTTTATTGAGGCAAGATGATTTGTAAGTTTTCATATTATTGATGTACTTGTTTGTTTCTTTTGTTTTTGTTGTTGGGTTATACAGATCCCTAGCTCTGCACTCAGTGATCACTCCTGATAGGACTCAGGTGGCAATGTGGGGTACTGGGGATAGAACCTGGGTCAGGCTGATGCAAGGCCTTACTTACTAATGAACTATCTCTGGTTCCTATATATTTGTAATGCTACTTCACCACCCTCAGAATCAATATTAGTAATATTATACCAGTTCTTTAAATGATTGTCACAGAATTAAATTAAGTATTTTTAAGCCACTTCCAACCACATCTTTTAGATTTTTGTACCATAAGTATCAGAATCCAAGGTTGCCTTACATAAAGTGTGAAATATATTTGTAAATATATGTTTCTTGCTAAGATTTGCTCTCTCTTTTGGGGGCTGTGGTTCTATAACTCAGTGATGCTGAGTGGCTTCTCCCGACTCAGTGCTTGGAGATCAGACCTTGTGATCATTGGGTAATGTATTGCCAGGGCTGGAACCCAGGCTTCTTGCATCCAATGCACCACATATGGCCCCTGAGTAACATAAGGAATGATTCCTGAGTACAGAGCCCAAATGTAGGCCTTGAGCATCACCATGTGTGGCCCAACGAAACAAACAACTTATTGACATTGGTGTATCCCTCACTAGATTTCACATCAGACAAACGGTGCCAATAGAAATCATTCTTGTTGACAAAATTTTATCTTACATTTTAGTCCTGTGCCTTCAGAGAAATAGTACTATTAATAAAGCCTCCAGCAGGAGGGAGTTGCATGAATTGCAATGCAAGTGTCGACATGCTCAATCAAACTCTGTTACCAGATTTAAGTGAGGTTTTTTACCCCATTTTTCAGAGGTTTCTTCACAGTGTATATATATACAGTCCGAAGTTATATTGTTAATCTTAGGAGTTTTTGTGCTACTGGTTATTTTTTGTTGAATAAACAATTATCTGAAGAAAATTAATTTTATCTATATTCAGAGCTATTGAATTTTAAGCCTTAATAATTGATCGTATTTGTTTTTAAACTTTGAGATAAGTAAGAAATACTTGGCAAAAAATAAGCCTTTCAGCTAAAAATAGACACTTTTGCCTGTTTTTTATTTTTAGATAAAATGTCATTTGAAAGAAGGAAAACATTGATGGAGCATATTTTCAAACTACAGGAGTTTTGTAATAGCATGGTTAAACTCTGCATTGATGGATACGAGTATGCCTACCTTAAGGCAATAGTACTCTTCAGTCCAGGTATGTAAATATTAGATTATAATCTTGTATTAAGGGATGCGTGCACACACACATTGAGAATGAATGAAATTCCAACAAATGATATAGATAAATGTTAAAAATAACATGCTACAGGAAGATAAGATCACAGTTTTTCTCTTGACCATGTCTCTTCCCTTCACATTCTTCTAATTCTTTTTCAATAAAAAATCTATTTTATTGAACTATTTTGCTTCCATAAAAAAATTTTTTTTTTGGTTTTGGGGCCAAACCTGGTGATACTCGGGTTACTCCTTGTTATGCACTCATAAATTGCTGCAGGCTTGGGGGGACCATATTGGATGCTGGGGATTGAACACAGGTACATCCTGGGTCAGCCGCATGCAAGGCAAATACCCTACCACTGTGCTATCACTCAGGCCCCTTCACTAAATTTTTTTTTTTAATTAAAATACAGATCAAGAATAGTTCGTCTCTGCCAGCTGAAGGAGATATAAAGGCTCTTAGGAATTAAGGGAAGGGGGAAGGAGAACAGTGACTGCCAGTGGGTATGGAAATGTCCTGAAATTAGCATCTGGTGGTGATGATTATGCAGTTCTGATGATACTAAAAGCTCGTGAGTTACAGACATGAAATCAGGTGAATTTTTTAGATTTTAGATGTTTATCTAGGTTTGAAAAGAAAAGATCAGATTCAATTAAATGTTGCAAATTCTGTTGTCATATTTTGTTATGCATCATTTAAAGGCTAAATGAAACAAAAATTGCTATTATAATGGGTTATGTTTACAAATAGTAGAACTACCAACAAGAGAACTAGAGAGATAGCACAGCAGTAGGGCATTTGCCTTGCACACAGCCAATTCAGACAGCCGATTCAGGGTGAACAGTAGTTTGAATCTCAGCATCCCATATGGTCCCCTGTGCCTGCCAGCAGTGGTTTCTTAGCACAGAGCCAGGAGGAACCTCTGAGCACCACAGGGTGTGACCCAAAAAGAAAAAAAAAAAAGAACTACCAATAAATTGTAAGCTACAGCTAGATCTATTTTTTCTGACACTGAGTATTTTTCACATATAGTAAATTAATTGTTAAGCTCTGAATTAGCAAAGTTAACTATTTCAAACTTTGTATATTTTTCTTTTTGTTTGTTTTAATTGTTTTTTGGGGGGGTTGTTTTTATTTTGTTTTTTGTTTGGTCCCAGTGATTGAACCTAGGGCATACTTAAAATGTGCAAAACATGTACTTCATCACTGAGTTATTATCCTCAGCCTTGATGTATATTTCTTATGGGGGGTTTTGGGTTTGTGTGTTACTGTTTTTTGTGCCCGGGGTTAACTCCTAGCCCTGCACTCAGGAATCCTGGCAGGCTTGGAGGACCATATGGGATGCTAGAGATTGAACCTGGGGTGGCCACTTAAAAGGCAAGTGCCCTTCCCACTGTGCTATCACTTGGGACCCCCTGATATATGATTGTATGTATGTATGTATGTATTTCTATTTCTGTGTGTCACAAATAATGTGACAAAACTTGGATTTTACCCTCAATGATACCAAAAATATAAAACTTAAAATAGTTTTTCTTATGTTTTTCATAAGTTAACATTCATCCATTATGGTCATAACCTATTTGCCACTCATATTTTCCTTAAATTTAAAATAACAGATTCAGGGACCGGAGAGTAGCATGGAGGTAGGCATTTGCCTTGCATGCAGAAGGACAGTGGTCCAAATTCTGGCATCCCATATGGTCCCCAAGACTGCTGCCAGGAGCAATTTCTGAGCTTAGAGCCAGAAGTAACTACCCCTGAGTGTTGCTGGGTGTGACCAAAAAAACCAAAAAAAAAAAAGAAAAAAAACAAACCAGATTCAATTTTATTTATAAAGTTCAGATTATTATGTATTCCCAGTATTTTCTATTACTTCTTTTTAGTCAGAATAGAATTATTTTTCAATACTTCTTAACTTGGCAGTTATTTTGAAATTGGAGTATGTTGTGTGTGTGGGGGGGTGAGATTTGTGTTGAGCCTAATGCTAATCAAAGCCAGGATCTCATACATGCAAGGCATGATGTGCTAGACCACTGAGCCACACCTTTTGATGTGTGTGTGAAATTTCATCATAATATTAACCTGTTTTATTTAATGTTTTCTCAGGTGATACTCATGGTTTAATAATTTTGTCAATATATTTTTACCCAACAGTAGTAGAGAAAGATGATCTAGTAAAACAGTACAGAATATGATATAGAAATGATTCTCTAGAAATGTAATTTTAAAATGCTTTAGAAAATATAGCCATGTCCCATGATATGTTCTCCTCTCCTTTCCTCCTGCCTTTGTAAAAAAAAAAAAAAAAAGAATGATCAAGATTCCCTTGTACCATTTTGGAATCCATGAAAACTATTTTAGTCAAAACCAGTGGTTTCACTTTTTTTCTTTTTTTTTTTTTTGGTTTTTGGGTCACACCTGGAGGTGGTGCTTAGGAGTTACTCCTGGCTCTATGCTAAGAAATCGCTCCTGGCAGGCTCAGGGGACCATATGGGATGCTGGAATTCTAACTACTTCTGCATGCAAGGCAAACGCCTTACCTCCATGCTATCTCTCTGGCCCAGTGGTTTCACTTTTTACTAGATATTAGAATACATATTTGAGATAAAACGATTTTAGGGCTTGGGGCCAGAGAGGTAGTCCAGCACAGTGGTTTATTGTACTTTTCCCTGGCCTATGGAGTACATAGGTCAGATCCCTGGTACCACATTCGTCTTCCAGTCACAGTCAGGAGTGATTCCTGAGCACAGAGCTAGCAGTAAGACCTGTGCACAACCAGGTATGGCCCAAAAAAACCAAACCAAAAAATAAGACTAAGAGGATTGCCACTATTCTAAAGCTATTAAACATATTTGGGAGTGAAAGTGACACATCTAAATGGGGTTTCTGTGATCATTGAACTTTTCTTCACCCCTTTTCTATCTCCATTGCCTGTGCTGTTGAATGAGCATTATTGAATTAGATCTTTATTGAGTGACAGTAACTGAATAATGGTCTTTATTGTTTCAGATCATCCAGGCTTAGAAAACATGGAACAGATTGAGAAATTCCAGGAAAAGGCTTATGTGGAATTCCAAGATTATATAACTAAAACCTATCCAGAGGATACCTACAGGTATCTAGAATCTATTACTCTAGTATGTCATCTATTAATCTGTTATATCATGTTTTTATTTGAAGGATGTATATTTAGCTTTATATTTTGAAGTACAAGAGTTCAAGAGTGTTGCAAGAGTGCTTTCAAGGTCATACAGTAAAGAGTGAGCTTTGAACCCAAGCATAACTTGAGGATCCAAACCCTATATTTGCTTTTTCTAAACCCTTTATTTTTATTTTATTATTTTTTACTTTTTTGGGTTTTTTTGGGTCACACCAGGCAGTGCTTAGGGGTTACTCCTGGCTCTGCGCTCAGAAATCGCTCCTGGCAGACTCGGGGGACCATATAGGATGCCGGGATTCGAACCATTGACCTTATGCATGCAAGGCATACGCTTTACCTCCATGCTATCTCTCTGGCCCTATTTTTATTTTCTTTTTTTTTTTTTTTTTTTTTTGGTTTTTGGGCCACACCCGGTGACGCTCAGGGGTTACTCCTGGCTTGGGGGACCATATGGGACGCCGGGGGATCGAACCGCGGTCCGTCTCCAAGATGACACCATGGGTTTTATTCTGGGGGGGGGATTAATTTTTTTAATTTGATTTTTGGTTTGCTATTTAAGAACATGTTCTCCTGTGAATACATATCTTGCTTGCCTGCTTATTCTTGCAAGCTCATGTTTTCTATTGAACACATATCCATCCTTTCCTTATCTCTTCTGACACATCTTTCTAAATAACTTCCATTCAATAAAAACTATTCACTTTAAAAAATATACTTTTTTATTTTATATTGGGACTGGGGATTGAAGGGAGGCAAAAAATTGTTCTATCACTGAGTTAAATTCCTGGCCTTACACAATTTTTACAAAATAATTTTTAGGGGCCGGAGTGATAGCACAGCTGTGGGGCATTTGCCTTGCCATGTGGCCGAACCTGGATGGAATCCCTTATGGTCCCCTGAGCCTGCCAGGAGTGATGTATGATGAGTAGAGCCAGGAGTAACCACTAGGCGCCAGTGGTGTGACCCCAAAACCAAAATAATAATAATTTTTGAAACTCATGATATATCTGCTAGTTATTTTTGTATTGAAAAAGGAAAACATGATTACAAAAAGATATATTGATATGTATTATTTGTATATTATTTAAATGTTATGCATTTATATATAAAATTATATAATGTATACATTATATGTTAGAATTATATTTATATAATATATCAATTATGTATATATATATAGTATAGGGCTGAAATGATCATACAATGAGTAGGGTGTTTGCCTTGCGTGTGTCTGGCCCAAATTTGATCCTGGCATCCCATAGGTCTCCTGTTTCTGCCAGGTATGATTCCAGGAACAGAGTCTGAAATAACCCTATTATACCACTAGGTGTGGCCCAAACACCAGTCCCCCAAATGTATGTATAGTTGTCATTTCCAGGGGCCAGAGCAATAGTACAGTGGGTAAGGGATTTGCTTTGCATGCAGCTGACCTGGATTTTATCCCCAGCACCACAGATGCAAGGGATCCTGAGCCCCACCAGAAGATGCCCAATTACTGCTGGGTATAGCTGAAAAACATATATTCTAATTCACATATATTTAATTCAGTTTTTTTAACCTGACATTGCTCTCTAGAGTTGTTAAGCATGTACCTGTTAGAGCCAAAATAACCTGGACTTGACTGGTGATCCTACCTGGCCAACTGGGAGTCACAGATAAAGTATTAGCCTGAATACAGTCAGGAGTAAGCCCTAAGCACAGCTGTTTGGAGTTTCCCAAAACAAAACAAATGAAAGATAATTTAGGTGGGGCCGGAGAGATAGCAAAAAGGTAGGGTGTTTGCCTTGTGTGCAGTAGGAAAGTGGTTCGAATCCTGGCATCCCATATGGTCCCCCGAGCCTGCTTGGAGTGATTTTTGAGCATAGAGCCAGGATTAACCCCTGAGCGCTGCCGGGTGTGTCCCAAAAACCAAAAGAAAAAGAAAAGAAAGATAATTTAGGGCAGTCTGCTAGCTTTTTACTTTAAATATGTTTATTAGTGGTATAATTTTAATGCTTCAGTCTGTTAAGAAAATACTTTGCGGGGCCAGCAAAGTGGCGCTAGAGGTAAGGTGTCTGCCTTGCAAGCGCTAGCCAAGGAAAGATCGCGACCGCGGTTCGATCCCCCGGCGCGTCCCATATGGTCACCCCAAGCCAGGGGCAATTTCTGAGGGCATAGCCAGAAGTAACCCCTGAGCATCTAACGGGTATGGCCCGAAAAACAAAAAGAAAATACTTTGCAGCCATGCTTTAACTTGTTTTTTTCTTTCTTTTTTGGGAGAGTGCCACATCCAGTGGCACTCGGATTATTTCTGGCTCTACTCTCAGAAATAACTTCTGGTGGACCCAGAGGGCTATATGAGATGTCTGGAATTGAACCTGGTCAGCCATGTGCAATGCAAGCACCCTATCTGCTATGCTATTGCTCTAGCCCCGTACTTCAGCCATTTTTTAGCCCTGCTTTCTATCCATTCTGTATATTTCAGCTGGTGGAAGTAAACAGGAATTTAATAACTTAAATAGTAGATTACTTCATTCTAGGAAGTTTCTTAGCATGCAATATCTTGAAGTAGGGAGAAGAGAAGTAGAGATTCACATCCTTTACATGTAGGAGACCTGGGTTCTATCTTTGGCACCACAGGGTATCTGGAACATCACTGGTTTTGGCCCAAAATTTTTATTTAAAAAAAAAAAATGAGGACCAGAGTGGTGGCACAAGCAGTAGGGCATTTTGCCTTGCACTCACTAACCTAGGACAAACCATGGTTCAATTCCCTGGCATCCTATATTCTCCCCCAAGCCAGAAGCGATTTCTGAGTGCATAGTCAGGAATAGCCCCTAAGAGTCACTGGGTGTGGCCCAAAAAGCAAATTTTATGTTACGTACATACATACATACATACATACATACATACACACATACACAGTTCTATGACTTTTGGGACTGCTTATTTTGAAATTCCTCAAATTGTTTTTGTTCAGAGTTCTCTGTATACATAAAATTTTAACTGAGAAATCCCTTTTTAGGGGGAGTGGGAGACCCACACCTATCATGCTCAGAGAACCACATGGGATGCCAGGGATCAAACCACTGGGTTGGCTATAAGCAAAGCAAACACTTACTACTCTCTCACTGTACTCTCTTGATGGCCTCAGGAAAAGTCATAATCTCATTAGGACTTCTATTATTATTTGGCAAACAACACCCAGTGGTGCTTAAGGTGTATTCTATCCAGGCTCTCTTACTCTCTTTACTCCTTATTCAATTACTCCAAGCACAAGGCTGGTTGGATACTGGGACACCATCTGGGGTGACTGATCCCACCCAGGTCTGTCATATGCAAAACAATCTGCCCTACCTACGGTAGGATCTCTGTGGCTTCTCTCTTCACAACCTGTAGTTTCTTCTGTATCTTCTCTTTCTCTCTGATGGGTTCTCCAATCTTTGGGTATTCTCTTAAGTTTTACTTCCCCAAAGCTCATTATCAGCTCTACCATCCCCATACACACACCTGTCTACCTGCAACATTTACCTTCCTAGAGATTTCACCCTCTTAAGCTAAAAATTTAAGATCTTTTGGGGCTGGAGAGATAGGACAGCAGGTAAGTCACTTGCCCATCCACCATAATTCCTGAATACACAGTCAAACCCCTGAGCACTCCAGGTATGGGCCAAGCCCCAAAAATATTAATAAAATTTAAGATCTTTAAATATTAAGGTTTTGGAAGTACTTGCCTTGCATGCTATCAACCTGGGTTCGATTCCCAGCACCACATACAGTCCTAGAGCACTGCTCTGAGTGCAGAGCAAGGAGTAACCCATGAGTACAGCCAGGTGTGGCACAAAAGCAAAAAATGATCTTTAAATATTTAAAAGTCAAGCAAGGTCTGTCTTCTGTAATTTCTTCAAGCTAACACAAGGGTTCAGACCCTGTCTGTAAGGGAGTGTAATTTCATGCTAACTTATTAATGGGACTCCAGCTGTGGGTTTCAGAGTTGTCAGTATGCACAGCAGATTTTTCGCAAGGTTATCTCCCTTCTCCTTGAGTTTTGTTTTTGTTTTTTGTTTTTGTTTTTTTTTTTTCCTTTCTGCAGTTTCTTCTCTCCTCTCCTGTCAGGTTTGCCAATTAATATTGCAGGTAGTTTGGTAAAGTGGGGAAAGAGTGAGTTTGCTTCCAGGTCTCTGCTTGATACACCTCAGCTGCTCAGGAAAATGCCTGGAATTTGTCAGGACTGATTATGATCCTCTCTAAGTCATAGATACTCTCGTTCTGCCAGCTCCACAGGGCAACCTTCAAGCTGTGCCTAAAGCCCATTTATTCTATGCACAGAGAGAACATTTCCCACCGCCCTAGATCTCAGGGAGCCTGGACTCGGGCCAAACCAAAGAATTGCTTTCTGTAGAAATGGAAAGTCAGCCCTAAATCCTGACACAGGCACTTCAGATCCATGGCATCTCTCACAAGAGAAGGCAAAATAAAATCCAGTGCTCTTGGGTGATTATTTATTTGTTACCTGGAGACTCAGGGATTACTCCTGGCTCTGCACTCACTCTCAGAATCAGGGGATATCAGAGATTGAATCAGGCTCATCTGCTGCAAGGCAGTCATCTTACCCCCTGTACTATTTTTGGGCCCCTGGTTCTTTTTTTTTTGGGGGGGGGGGCCACACCCAGTGTAGTGGTCTCCGGAGACCAGGAATCCAACCTAGATGAGCCACATGCCCTACTGCTTTATTATCACTCCAGCCCCAAAAATCCATTGTTGTTGATTCTGTGTCAGGAAAATGATTAGCATTTGTAATATTGTTCCGTAAATCAAAACCAAAAACAAAATCATTCAGCTTTGTGGGTTCTGTTGTTTTTATTGTGGGTTTTTATCAGATAGGTTCCTAGGCTTTTCTTAAGTTCGTAACTTGATCCATGGTTTGTTACACAGGACAACCGTGAGGACCTTGCAGGTCACAGTTACAGCCAAATGATTTTCATATGATGGGTTTTTTTTTTGGGGTGGGGGGGCACACCGGTACACTCAGAGGTTACTCCTGGCTATGCGCTCCTGGCTTGGACCATATGGGACGCCGGGGGATCGAACCGCGGTCAGTCCTAGGCTACTGCTGGAAAGGCAGACACCTTACCACTCTGCCACTGCTTCGGCCCATATGACGTTAAATATTTAATTTTAACACCATGATTTGCTAAGTTGTTTCAGGCATTAACTAAATACCCCAGGGCCAGAGTGATAGCACAGTGGTAGACATCTGCCTTGCATGCAGCCAACCTGGGACTGACCTGGTTTGATCTCCACCATCTAATAAGGTCCCCCAACACTGCCAGAAGCAATTTATGAGCACAGAGCCATGAGTAACTGAGTGCCGCCAGGTGTGGCCCAAAAGACCCAAAAGATAAATACATAAAATAAATACATAAATGTCCCAACATCAAACCCACCACCAGTGTGACTTCCCTCCACTAATATCCCCATTTTCTTACCCACTTACCTTATCCTGCCCCCTTTCAGGCATAAATTTACTTCATATTGTTTGCTATTACACAAAGGCAAATGGAATTAGCAAAACATAGATCAGTAGGGGCCAGTTTGTAACAATTGTTATTTCCTAATGGTGTTACTAAAGTCAGTGTCTAAGATTTCCTGGGCTCTGGTTGGTGCTCCTCCAGCCTTCTGTGCTACTGTTTAGGTTAACTGAGCTTGGTGATAGTGCAACTTTTCTCTCAAATTCGTTGTGATCCTAGTGAACTTACAGTATTAGGGAATTTTGAGCTACTGCAAGGTCGCATGCCGTCCAGGATCTGGAACAAATTTGGGGATTTGGTATAGTTAAATTGTATGTGGAGCTCGGCCCTTTATGTCAGAGGGTGTTGGATGTGTTGGCTGTGGTGGTCTGTGCCTTCAGGCAGAAAGGAGACTCTAGGCCTGCTGCCTCCCATCCCTTATCCCTAGAAGGCCCAGAGTTATCAGCCCAGACCAACCTACCTAAGTGTCGATGGTGATCAGATGATTATCATTTACTTGGAGGCTTTTCACTTGTGAAAATCAAATCTTCATTAAAAAGGCCACAGCAATAAATGTGCAGAAATTGCTCAAATTTTATGCAGTCTTTTTAATTTGCAAACTTGTTCTCCTTTTTTTCTTCTTAGGTTGTCTAGACTACTACTCAGACTGCCAGCTTTGAGACTAATGAATGCTACCATCACTGAGGAATTGTTTTTCAAAGGTCTTATTGGCAATGTTCGAATTGACAGTGTTATCCCGCATATTTTAAAGATGGAACCTGCAGATTATAACTCACAAATAATTGGCCATGGCATTTGAAAGCTGAAGTCTCAGTGTAAACTGTTCTTTCCAAGAACAAAAGATACCAAATTGAACTCATTGCTTCCAGGACACCTGGAAAGTTTGACTTTCAAGTGTAACCAAAATCTAGGTATTTTTTTATTTTGACTTCTTTAAATTGAAATAAGAATTTCCTAAGTGACTAGACAGGTAGCAGGAATTAGAATATCCTGTCCTGTCTTATTTAAGTGAATAAGAAATAATGCGCATTTATTCTTGCTTAAGATGATACCTAATGCCAACACTTCTTGACTATCTAAGCTAAGATCTCATTATATTTTATTTTATAAAATAAATAGTCTTTTCCCTTCCCCGAATTGTGTTGTATTTATATTTAACTTTATTATAAACTGGCATAAACAATTATTGGAAATCTCTAAGGGGATTTCCATACATCTTACTGCTCCATAATATCTGTTTTAATTACTATGTCAAAAATCATTATTTTTTTCTCAGTGGTATGATGATAATAACATTAGAAGTATAGGAAATGATACTTGAGTATAATTTTTGTCTTTGTAAATATCATGACATCTCTTAGCCTATACCAACCACTCTCATTGCTGGCAGTGAGACTTAGGTCATCTGTAATCTTAAAGGTTGACTTTTATAGTGTTGTATATTATTAGTTAAAAGCACTTTTTTATTTATGTATGTAGCAGAAATTGAAAGCTAGGATTCATGTTTTAATATTTATGGTTCACTACTATGTTTTAAAAGTAGTAGAAACTAATTAAATCCAAAATGTTTCAGTATTTTAAAATAGATATTAAAATTAGGGGCTAGAGCGATAGCACAGCAGGTAGGCCATTTGCCTGCACGCTGCCAACCTGGGATGGACCCGGGTTTGATCCCCAGCATCCCATATGGTCCCCCAAGCCTGCCAGAAGTGATTTCTGAGCACAGAGCCAGGAGTAACCCTTGGTGCCCCTGGGTGTGGCCCCAAAACCAAATACATAAAATTCTTTCTCTTCCATTCCACAAAAAGTATCTAACCTTTCTTCCTCATTTCAGACCTGCATTATAGCTTCCTAACTCTTCCATGGGTTTTATTCAGTTTCTTGTAGTTTGGTTGTTAGAAATTCTCCACTTGTTAAATAATTCATCTTAGCCAATCTGTTTTCAAGGGAAATTATTTTAAACCAAATAGTTCTTTTATTGAAGTTTTTTTTGTTGTTGTTTTGTTTTGTTTTGTTTTTGTTTTTGGGCCACACCCGGTGATGCTCAGGGGTTACTCCTGGCTATGCGCTCAGAAGTCGCTCCTGGCTTGGGGGACCATATGGGACCGGGGGATCGAACCGCAGTCCATCCTAGGCTAGCGCAGGCAAGGCAGGCACCTTATCTCTAGCGCCACCGCCCGGCCCCTTTTTATTGAAGTTTTAAATGTGGGGATATGCACTCATTTATCTGAGGAGTAGGGCGCTATTTCAATAATATAAGTAAAACTTTATTCAAACCACAAAGGCATTTCAGATTTCTTGGATGTCTTCCAGGGCCATGTTTTATCTGTGAACTTCCTGCTGTTACGTATTTCTTTTTTTTTTTTTCTTTCGGCCACACCCGTTTGATGCTCAGGGGTTACTCCTGGCTAAGTGCTCAGAAATTGCCCCTGGCTTGGGGGGACCATATGGGTCACCGGGGGATTGAACCGTGGTCCAACCTTGGCTAGCGCTCGCAAGGCAGACACCTTACCTATAGCGCCACCTCACCGGCCCCTGTTACGTATTTCTTTTCCTCTGAATTTGCAGTGAATTATTTTGGTCTGTCTATTCTTTAGAAAATATAAATATGGACATTTCTTGCACTCAGTACAATTTTTACAAGGATTTTTGCAATAGAAGAGAAGCAGAATTTAGGGGAGTGGACCTGGATTTTTGAATTACTTCTTTATAATAACTCAGAAATTTAAAGCAAAATCGTCTTAACAGTTTCACCAGTTTATTAAGTGAGGCTGTTTTCCTTACTTAAATGTGATTTTTTTGTCAATAGACATTTATAATTATCAGTTGGAAAAAACTACATTTAGTACAAAAACATAAATGGAAAAATCAGGAGGTATGTACCTTTATAAATACAATGACATAAGCTAAGAATTCAGGAAAATAATTCTTTAAAATAATGTATTTACTGATGATTAATTAAGCTATATATTTCTCTCAAGCATTTCTTCCTGATTAAATTTGCAGTTATATTTGGAAATGTTTTTTAAACTGTATTAAAATGTGACCTACATTACAAATTGTTTCTTGGCAGCGTCGTTGATTCAAAGTTCAGTATTTGACTCAAGAGTTGATTCAGTATGTGTTCTTTGTTTCTTATATTGTTCTACTAAGAGAGATTAAAGTACTCTCAGAAAGGTAAAGCATGGGAAATATTTCCATACCCAATATTTTAGGACTTTTTACAATCAATGAATAAACTTCCAAGTAAATATCAGAAATTGGCTATTTTCTTCTTTCACGGAAGTCTCAGTAGTATAATAATGCACACTGGTAACTGGAAGAGGAGTGAAGGTTAGTGTTCAGTATTGTTCTTAGAAAACAATGCAGATGGAGAAAGCATCAAGATACCTTGCAGTATCGGGGAAGATGCTCAGTTACTGTCTGAACTAGATGCTCTTGTTCACGATGGTGGTTTGACTATAGATAAAAATTTGCCAGGGGCCAGAGAGATAGCATAGCGGTAGGCATTCATTTGCCTAACATCCAGGGGTCCTCAAACTTTTTAAACAGGGGGCCAGTTCACTGTTCCTCAGACCATTGGAGGGTCTGACTATAGTAAAAACAAAACTTATGAACGAATTCTTATGCACACTGCATATATCTTATTTTGCAATGAAGAAACAAAACAGATACAAATACAATATGCTGCCCACGGGCCATAGTTTGAGGACCACTGACAGACAGTGGTTCGAATCCGGCATCCCTTATGGTCCCCCAAGCCTGCCAGGGGCGATTTTGAGCTCAGTCAGAAGTAACCCCTGAGCACTGCTGGTGTGACCCAAAGCCCTCCTCCAACATTGTAAGGGTGGGGTGATAGCATAGCTGTAGGGCATTTGCCTTGCATGGCCAACTCTGGCTGGACTCTGGTTTAATTCCTAGCATCCATTATGGTCCCTCAAGCCTGCCAGTGGCAACTAGTGAGCAGAGAGCCAAAAGTAATCCCTGAGCACTGCCAGGTGTGACCCAAAAAACAAATTTGTCTGCAGATCTTTCCAGAATTACTGAACTCTTTGTCTGAGTGAGTAGACTGCTTTCCTTCTACTTTTTGAGCTGGTCAGAAGTTAATTCGCTTCAGAAACAGTACTGGAAGAATAGATTTAAATACACCGAGACATAGATGAGATAGAGAGTTGAGTATATGGATTAGTGAAAATCTTCATTCTAAATATAGATTTGCCAACCATGTTGCCAAAGTGTTGGTTATCAGGTGTGGAATTCTCTGTAGGACTTTTTTTTTTTTGCTTCAGAGAAATTAATTAACCCTTTAGTTAAAATTTCGACACTTACCTTTGGCCCTCCCTTGATAAAAATACTTTTTGCCACTTGATCACTCTTCAGTGAATCCTGCTAATTTCCAAGATTTAGAGGTACATATAGGAGTTCCATCCAGGTACTTTTTGCTTTACTATTAAATTTGAACTTAAAGTAAGGATCATCAAAGTTCCTTTTGGTTAATATTGGTCGGGGGAATTAAGGCATTGCTTCTATTCAATGAGAACAATCTAAAGAGTTTTACAAAAAGATATGCTTCTAGGATAGGAGATTGGGTGGGATTAGAGCAGTAGAGTCAAGGAGGTGTAGAATTGCTGCTTCTAAGAAAGAGCAATTCTACAATAAAACCTGTGCTGTGGAGGACTTTCATTTCAGGCTTAACTGGCATGAGTTCTTAGAGAGAACTAAGGATTCAGGTCCTAACTCCCTTCTAGTTTTCAGAAGTTGGCACACTTCCGGAAAGAGTCAGAAAGCGAGTATTTGTAACTTTTTAATGAGTGTCTACAAACTACTCTACTCTGCTGTTAACCATCAGATTCAGATAATGACAACACATAAATGAATCATGCCATGAGTCAGTAAAACATTTAAGGAAACAAACATCTTGTGTTTCTTAATTTTAAAAATAGTGGCCCAGGGAGATTTAAGGGACAAATACTTGTCTGGCCTATAGCTAACACTGGTTTAATCTCTGCATATTTCTCTTGGGGGCAGCAGTAGCCCCTGAGCACCACTGGGTATGACCCAACTACCCTTTTGTCCCCAAAATGAGCAGTATAAAGGGACTAAAAGAGATTGGGGCTAAAAAGACACTAGAATATATGCATTGGTGTAGAAGGCTCAGGGTTATCCCCAGCACTACCAGTTGTATGAAATAAGAAGCCAAACACAAGTGTGAGATGCTGTTTGGTCCCCCTGGATGGCTGAGTACAGTGCTGGCAGCTCACGTGTGCTGAGTGTAGAGTGAGGTAGGTGTGAGCACCTCACCCTACGAAAATGCTGAAGTCCAGCTTGCAACCCTAGTGAACAGCACAGCCAAGTGTGCAAGCACCATAGCACCATAGCCTGTGTGAGCCCAGATCATAGATCCTTCAGCAATGAAGGGAATGGAAGGGGGAACATGATATATATAACAGTAGGAGGAGGGCCCCAAATGTGGAACCATACTCAGAAGTACCAGGAGCTACCTTGAGCTTTGTGCTGGAGAAACTAATAGTATGTAGAGGACTGAGTGGTGTCAGGGATTAAGTCCAGGCTGCTCACATAAAAAACATAATCAGCCAGTTGGGTGTACGGCTGGTTTTTAAGAAGGAAGTTCTATCTTTATACCATTTAGAGCTAGAAAGAGAGTACAGTAGGGAAGGTGTTTATCTTGCACATAGCTAACCCAAGTTTGATCCCCAGCATCTCATATGGTCCCCTGAGCACTGCTAGGTATGGTCAGCAAAACAAAAACAAGTGGGACCACAGGCTTGGTTCCCAGGACCATGCAAATGTTCTGAGTACAATGGTGACAGCTGTTCTCTGCTCTCTGTATAGAGTGAGGTATATTATTTTATATAGATACTATGAGAGTTGTTTTGTTTTTGTTTTTAGGGTCTAGAAGTGTTTGTAATGAAGCCATACCCAGCAATACTCGGCTTATCCCTGGAAGTGCCAGGGATTTTGAGCCTGGGTTGGCCGAATACAATACCATACCCCCTTATCACTCTAAATTTTTTTAAACCCTGTGTCTGATTTTTTTTTTAATTAAACTTAACTCTTCCTGAAATTTCTCTTTGGAGAGAAGGGTTTGGGCGCCCGTGGTGTTCAGGTTCTGTTCCTGGAATGATGCTCAGGAGTGACCTTTAGTGATGGTCAGGAAATTTGCGCTGCTGGACTTGCACCTATGTCAACTGCATGCAAAGGAAACACTTTAATTCCTATACTTTTTCCAGCTCCCAAATAGTGAAGTTCTTTACATTTATGTAAAGATTATGCCGTAAGCACATATAATCTTAACTTCTTTAAAAACAACATAAAATTTAACAAAATAATTTGAGTTTGTTTTGGGGCCATGCCCAGCTGTATTGGGAGGCTACTCAGTTCTTAGACTCCCAGGGATGCTTTGGTTCTGTTTGGCATGTGTCCCAGCTATTGAACTATCTCAAATGTGGGTGGGATGAAAGTGGGGTCTGGCTAGAGCAATATAGTACAGCAAAGAGGAATCCTTGCATTTGACCAACCTGGATTTGTCTTTTGGTACTCCATCACACCAGGAGTGATCCCAAGTCCAGAGCCAGGACTAAGTCCTAAACACAGTGTGGCCTAAAAATCAAAAAAGAAACAAACAAAAAAAAATCAGTGGTGATCATTCAGTATATGTGAGAAGTATGATAACTTAGCTGGTGGTAGCTTCATTTGCAGCATGTTTTCTAGAATGTTCTTGCTTTGCATATTTCTCCTAGGGAGAGAAGGGATTCATTTGAAGTCTGTTTTGGAAGCAGAGACATGTATACCAGAATGGTATAATTTAAGTCTAGAAGTATCAAGGGCAGAATCTGGAGAAACAGTGATACATGCATGTAGAACCACCTCTGAAGGTAATTTTACATTACATAAGTATTAGTATGCTTGTATTCGTTTATGTACCTTAGAGAAACTTTTACACATTATAGGGGGCATACAAAGATGCTGTCCGTGCTGTAAGGGAGAAAAACTTGTCCCCGCCCACTAACAGTATAGCATGCAGTAGAATTTTATACAAATCAAAAGGAATAAGATGTCACCATGGGCCAGAGAGGTAGCTCAGCGTTAGAATGTTTACCTTGCATGTGGCCGACCCAGGACAGACTTGGGCTCGATTCCTGGCTTCCCATATGGTCCCTCAAGCCTGCCAGAAGCGTTTTCTGAGCACAGAGCCAGGAGTAACCTCTGAGCACTGACAGGACTGGCACAAAAAGAAAACAACAACCAAAAAAATCATAATGAATGATAATAATGATGTTTATTTGAAAGTAAATCTTAAGGATCATAGAGAGTACAGCAGGTAAAGTTGTTGCTTTGCACTTGACCCAGTTTCTATTCCTGGCATGCCATATGGTCCCCACCAGGAGTGATTTTTTGGGTTGTTTTTGGCATGATTTCTGAGTGTAGAGCCAGGAATAACCCCTACTTAGTATGACCTGTTATACTATTGCTCTAGCCCAAGTGAGGGAATTGGAACCAAGTTAGAATACTATAGTTACAGTGCCAGAGATATAGCACAACGGTAGGGCATTTGCCTTGCACACAGCTGATCCAGGACAGACCTGGTTTCAATCCCCAGCATCCCATATGCATGCAGGAGCCAGAAGCAATTTCTGAGCACAAAGTCAGGAATAACCCCTGAGCATCACTGAGTGTGGCCCAAAAACAAAAAGAATACTAGTTACAGAAGGGATATATAAACACTTCCAATATGTTGATAATGTTATAATTCTCTATTGACTCTAGTTCTTAGTGATTTCAAAAAATATTAAGTATGTCCACAAGTCTAGAAGCACAGAACTTGGGTTCTGGGCCAGAGAGATAGACAGATAAGGCACTTGTCTTGCTCATGCCAGGCCCCAATTCAATCCCTGGCACGACATATGGTCTCAGGCACTACCAGGAGTGAGTGCTGGCACAGCAAAGCATAAGCTCTGAGCACATGTGAAACTGCCCCCACCCAGTCCCCAAAAGGAGCAGGTTCAGTCTGCTTCATGCAATCACAGGTAGGTGTGCTCAAAAGGCAGGTATGGAACTCTGGAGTAATACTTAAGCTTGATATTTGGAGGGTAATTCAGACCAGATTGAAACCAGACACCTACAATATTCTTTGACTTCATCAAAGAAATCATTAAGATCAGCAGAAATGACCAACTTCTGGAAGGGGATTTGGAACCAGAAATGCTGCAGGTACAGTGTGTGGTTATTTTAGTTGAGGTCTAGTTTACGGTTGTAAAAATTCAGGCTTGCATTATATCCTCCAATTATATCTTTTATATCCTCCAAGGTTCCTTGATCACTTGTTCTCAGCTTCCCCTACCACTTAGCAGACTCAGTTCTTTTGTTTTGTTTTGTTGGTTTTTTGGCCACACCCGGCGTTGTTCAGGGGTTACTCCTGGCTATCTGCTCAGAAATAGCTCCTGGCAGGCACGGGGGACCATATGGGACGCTGGGATTCAAGCCATCCACCTTAGGTCCTGGATTGGCTGTTTGCAAGGCAAACACCGCTGTGCTATCTCTCCAGCCCACAGACTCAGTTCTGTATGTAGAATCACTGATTTTCCTTGGCTATTTATTCCCACTTAGAGTCTCCACAAATGAGTAAGATCCTCTGATTTTTGCCCTTATTTCTGACTTCACTTAACATGACCAATTAATCCAGTTCCATCCATATTGCAGTAAACTGCAAGATTCCATCCTTTATCATAGCTAATCCATTGCATTTGTACATCAAATCAATTTACTTATCTACTGTTGGACACTTGGATTGTTTCCATAGATTGGTCACTATAAATAGTGCTGTAATGAATCTTAAGTATGCAAATATCTTAACAAATTAAGACTTGTATTCTTAGGATAGAAGTGGACTCTCTGGGCCATAAGAAAGTACTATTTTTAATATTTCTAGAATCTCTATATTGTTTTTCCATAGAGATCGAGCTAGTGAAGGTTTTCTTTTTCAAAACACACACACACACACACACACACACACACACACACACACACACACCCTAGCACTGTTGTTTGAAGGCTTTTTGAAGTAGGCCCTTCTAACTTGTGTTAGGTAGTATCATTATTTGGATTTTCATTTCATTAATAAGCCTTTTCATATGTCTGTGACTCTCTTTGGGTCTCCTTTGTGAAAACATCTGCTCAGCTCCTCTTCCAATTTGGGGGTGGGTGGCTCACCTGGTGATGTTCAGGGCTTACTCCTGGCTATGTGCTCAGAAATCGCTCCTGGCTTGGGGGACCAATGGGACACTGGAGGATCAAACCTCAGTCTGTCCTAGGTCAGCCGCGTGCAAGGCAAATGCCCTACCGTTGCACCATCGCTCTTGGACCATCCTCTTCCCATTTTTACATTTTTTTCCATTGTTGAGTTTTATTACTATTTTATATCTCTTAGATATTAACTCTTTGTCAGAATCATGGTGTGCAAATATATTTTCATTCCAGTGGGTGTCTTTGAATTTTTACCAGTGTTTCTTTGATACAAAAGATTTTTTACTGGGGGCTGGAGAGATAGCACAGCAGTAGGACATTTACCTTGCATGCAGCCCATCCAGAACGGATGGTGGTTCGAAACCCGGCATTCCATATGGTCCCCCGTGCCTGCCAGGAGTGATTTTTGAGCGCAGAGCCATGAGGAACCCGAGTGCCGCCAGGTTGACCCAAAAAAGAAAAAAGAAAAAAAGGAAAAAAAAAAAAGATTTTTAGTTTGATGTAATCCCATTTGTCTATTTTGTTGCAACAATTTTGGAGGAAGAGTGTCTCAGTTTCCCAGTAAATAGAAGAATGGCTTCTTGACAAGATTCGTAGTGTGCCTCTTGTCTAATGAGGTTGTTTTCTGTTTGTTTTAATTTTGGTTTTTAGGCCATACCAAGCTCTGCCTGGTTGCTATCCTGGGCTTGGAACCATGTGATAGCAAGGATTGAACCCAGGCCTGCATGCAAAGCATGTGCTCCAGCCCACTGACCCTGGTACTGTTTCTAAATTTGTTAAGTAGTTAATATACTAACACAAAAGAAAAAGTCTTGAAAATTCAAATTTCTAGGACAAGAAGATGGCAAAGAAAACTACTCAGTACAGAAATGGATTCACTTTATGACAAATGATGGTAATTCCTGGGGCAGGTGGAGGAATGGTCAACAGAGCTCAAAAGGGAAAAGGAAGAGAGACCAGCAATGCTTCTCTGGTACAGGTTCTTTGAGTTTGCAGTCCGATGGCTTCTAGCAGTGTCCTCACCTGTGGATTCTTCCTGCATATTTGATGTATTTCCCAAAGACGCACACCATCAGCTTTAGCTAGGATACCAATATGCATTTTGGGCAGATACTTTCTGGGATGCAGAAAGGTCTTCTGCATGCAAGATAAGGTCATCTGCTCCAGGCCTTATTAAGGTAAATAAATTAAGGGCAGATAAACTATGCTCCTTGCTTATTCGTGTCAAAGTTTTTTTGGTGGTTGTGTTTTTGTCACATCTAGTGGTGCCCAAGGGTTACTCCTCACCCTTAGGATTTTCTCGGCAGTGCTCAGGGGACCATATGGTACACCAGGGATCGAATCTGGGTCAGCCACATGTAAGACAAATGTGTCCTGTGTTATTGCTCTAGCCATGTTTGGAAGGTTTGGGGCTACAGGTGGTAGTGCCCAGTAGTACTATTGGCACTGTGCTCTAGGGTCCCTCAAGGTGGTGCTTAGGGCACTATGTGATCCTGGAGATAGAATTGGGATGGGCTGCATGCTAAGCTGTGCCTAATTTATTGTGGTACTTTCTCTCCAGCCCCAAACTAAGCTAGTGGCAAAACTGGAAGAATGTGGTGAACTAGAATTATTTTGTAGTCATTTTTGGAAAATACAGTAATAACACCATTTTTTGTGGGGTTTGAGCACCCGGGATGTTTAGAACTTGCTCTTCGCTCTGAACTCAGGTCAGGAATCACTCTTTATTTTTATTTTTTGGCTGGAGAGACGCCAAACGAGATGGTGGGTGTCCAAATTACTTATGTAAACACTGTCAATAAAACACCAAATCCTCAGAGCAGACATGTAATCCTATATTGTTCTTTTCTTCCTCCCTAAACTCTAGCATTAATGCTCAATTTTGAACTCCTTTTTTTGAGGGGGAGGTAGTCTTTGGGTCACACCTTGCTCTGTGCTCAGAAATCGCTCCTGGCAGGCATGGGGAACCATATGGGATGCTAGGATTCGAACCACCCTCTGTCCTGGATAGGCTGCGTGAGGTAAATGCCCTACCACTGTGCTTATCTCCAGCCCCAATATCGAATTCTTTAATACAACTTTTATTAAAAAAACAAAACAAAACAAACAAAAAAAACCCTGCTGCTAGAGTTTAGAAGAGTAGTCAATTTATTAAGTCAGTATCCCCACCAAGAGAAGCCCGCTCTCCACTTTCTTCCTTCTTTTCTTCTTTTTGGGCCCTACCAAAAGTGGTGCTCGGGACTGACTCCTGGCTTTGTGCTCTGGGGACAGGAAACAAAACCTAGTGGGCCACAAGCCTTCCCAGGAAAACCTACAGGTTCTTGGCCTGAGCTCTAGCCTCGCGCAGGCGCACAAGCACCGCAGCGCACCACGGCCGGCGAACCTCTCGCGTCTGGTCTCCGCTGACGGAGCGTTCGCCGCCGCTCGTTGCGCCTGCGCGGTGCGGCCCGCCGGAAGGGGCGGGGCCTGCTGCCAAGATGGAGCTGGTGCAGGTCCTGCGGCGGGGGCTGCAGCAGGTCACCGGCCACGGCGGCCTCCGCGGCTACCTGCGAGTTTTCTTCAGGTAAGCGGCGGGCTCGTGTCTTTCGGCAGGGCTCGCCCCGGCTGGCTTCTTGGAAAGGGGCCTGGGCGGGGTCACCTTGGAGGACCCGCGCTCTCGTCAAGGACGAGAGCCTTGGTCCTGCCTGACCTGTGACCCTTCAGGCCTCCATCCAGTGGCAGGGATTCGGCCTCCCAGGGGCTTCCGAGAAGCCACTGAAACCCAGCGGTGGAGGTTGAGGGGTGAGAAGGAGGGCGTGTGGCCTGCACCCCTGCACTCTCGAGGAGTAAAGAGCTTTGCCCAAGTATGACCTTGGGGAGAGTGTGGGCTTCTCCTCCACTGCCTACACTTTCCATCTCTGTAAAGCTTTGAATGAGGTATTGGGGAGCCCCCACTAGCCCTGCCGGGTGTGCCCCAAAAGTTAAAGGAAAAAATATAAGAAAAGGTGTAACTTGGCCTCTGATCTCCCCCAAGGAGTTTGCTCCAGGGCTTCCTAACCCAGGAGTGGTAGTAGGTAGGGAAGAGCTTTGCAAGTTGGAGGTTGCAGGTAACCTGCTTCGGGTGATTTCTTTTTCCATTTGGTGCGGGCTTGGGGCTTACTCCAGGCTCTGTGCTCAGGGATCACTCCTGCAAAGCAAGCACTTTTCTCCTGAACTCTCATAACAGCCCCATGTTAAGTGTGAGTTAAGTATTTCAGTTGAAGACTTTCTACGTGGTAGGACGTGTCTTGGTTACTATTTCTGCAAACCTCACTTGATTTATTTGTGTTTTAGAATCCTTCTGTAATGTGCTTTTTTATTTGACATTCACAGGGCCAATGATGTGAGGGTTGGGAAATTAGTGGGTGAAGACAAATATGGAAATAAGTACTACGAAGACAACAAGCAGTTTTTTGGTGAGTATCTGTCTTTATAAAAGGAGACACTAGTGAGGTGGAGATTTGATTAGACACTTTTATATAGTATACAAGTAACTTTTATGGGGCACTTTAATTTTTTATTTTATTTCATTTTATTTTATTATTTTGAGAAGTCACACTGCACTCAGGGCTTACTCAGAGATAAATCCTGGTGGTGCTGGGGGACCAGGTGGTGCCAGAGACTGTGTTGAGGTTGGTGTATGCCGCATACATGACAAGTGCCTTATTCCCCTACCCCACCCCCAGAAATGCACCTTTCTTTTTTGAGTTTTTGGACCACCCAGTGACACTCGGGTTACTCCTGGCTATGTGCTCAGAAATCGTTCCTGGCTTGGGGGATCATATGGGACTCCAGGGGATCAAACTGCAGTCCATTCTAGGTCAGTGCCTGCAAGGCAAATGCCTTACTGCTTGCGCCACCACTCTGGCCCCAGAAATGCAACTTTTAAAAAGTTATTTTTCCCCACTGGAAATTTTCAGGTATATACCTCATCTGACATTCCTAATATGGGAACACACCATAGGGTTATATAAGTTATTACAGTCTTTTTGGAGTTCAATTTGTAATATTTATTAATATTTACATTGCACATTGAAAGAGTCCTTGCTGTCCGCCACTCAATTAGAGATCACAACAACTCCAAGAATGCAATTAGCAAGGGCAGGTTTATTGACTGACTAGTCAGGGCTGCAGATCTGTCAACAGAGGACCGGAGCCCCGAACAGCAAAGCAAGAGGGTTTTTATAGGGTTTGGACTCATAGGAATAGGGGGGGTATGCAAAGTCCAATCGAGAGTTTAATTTTAGCTTTCTTCTCCTAATACGGTTCAGGGTTCCGGGGGGCTGTGACGCAACTTCACATTCTTCTGACCTTCTGACGTGGGTTGCTCATACTGTTAGATGTTTGTAATGGCTGATTGGGGTAGGGACCACCTTGAATCAGGAATATTTTGTTGGCATATCATATATCTCATGATAAGGGGGGACCATTCCATGTCAGGAACATTGGCACATCACACATCTTACGATCAGGGGGTTTTGGACAAATAACAGAAGTTTAGCCAGAGTTCAGCAAAAGTTTAACTTGAATAGAAGTCTGGCTTAAGCATTACAATTATTACTAGGCCTTAGTTAACTATATTCTAAACATGCCTTTTCCTAACTTTATATATATACACACATATATTCCAAATTCTATTTCCACAACATAACCTTTTTCTCGCTTTACCATCACGGAGAATATATTATGGAAATATCCTTGTAAGGCAAACCATCCATTGCAGTTTTGTTTTAGTCATTAATCCTAAAAGCAAACTTAGTTTTTGTTAATTATTAACTGATGGAATACACATTTTGAGGATTATTTTGTTGCCCTTACAATGAAAAAAACCTATATGTCTGTATGTTGTTTTTTTGCCATGTAGGGAGTAAACCCAGATTTCCCATGTGTAGATCAGGCACTCCATCCACCCTTTACTATCTCATCAACCTTTTTTTTTTTCATCAACCTCTTAAACATATGGCATTTTCTATGAGAACATAAACTGCACTTAGAACATAATGCTTGATTTCCTCAATGGTAGAAAAAGATACTTTTCTGTGCTATTAATTTATTTTGTGGGTATGCTTAATTGGGGGGTTCATTACACCCTGTGGGTTCAGGGTACTCCTTTGGCTCTGCACTCAAAAATCACTACTAGCTATAGTTGGTGGTTGGCCTTGTGCAAGGCAAGCACCCTACCCATCATACTCCAGCCCCATGTGCTATTAAATTTCAGAAAGAAACACAGGATTTTTTTTTGTGTGTTTGTTTTTGTTTTGGGGTCACACCCAGCAGCACTCAGGGGTTACTCCTGGCTCTGTGCTCAGAAATCACTCCTGGCAGGCTCAGGGACCATATAGGATGCCAGGATTCGAACCACCGACCTTCTGCATGCAAGGCAAATGCCTTACCTCTGTGCTATCACTCCGGCCCCAGGAATTTTTTTTTTTTTTTTGGTTTTTGGGCCACACCTGGTGGTGCTCAAGGGTTACTCCTGGCTGTCTGCTCAAAAATAGCTCCTGGCAGGCACGGGGGACCATATGGGACACCGGGTTTCAAACCAACCACCTTTGGTCCTGGATCGGCTGCTTGCAAGGCAAACACCGCTGTGCTATCTCTTCCGGGCCCAGGAATTTTTTATTGGTTTTGTGGTCCACATGCAGCCACCTCATGGGTTATTCTTGGCTCTCCGCTCAGAAATCACTTCTGGCAAGCTCAGGGGACCACATGAGATGCCAAGGATCAAACCCATCTGCAAGGCAAATGGCCTACTGATGTACTATTGTTCTAGCCCTGAAACACAGGAAATTTAAAGTTAGAATAGATGGTAGTGGTTCAGCATTCTGCCCCTTTATAATTTTATGAGTGTTAACTCTAGTTTCTTCATCTATAGAGTAAGAATATTATTTGTCTCATAGTTTTTAATAAAAATTAGATGAAAAGTAGGAGGAGTTTATCTTAATCTAGGATTCCTTAGCTTCAGCACTCTAGCTGGATCATCTTCCTTTTGAGGGTCTGTCATGCTGTTAGTCTTCACCAGCAACCACTCACTAGAAGTCATAGCACCTTTCCTTAACTGCTCAGACAGTCAAAAAAGAAATTTGGCAGTGGTACAAGCGGTAGGGCATTTCCCTTGCATGCACTAACCTAGAACAGATCAAGGTTCGATCTCCAGCGTCCCATATGGTCCCCCAAGCCAGGAGTGATTTCTGAGCGCATAACCAGGAGTAACCCCTGAGTATCACTGAAAAAAGCAAAAAAAAAAAAAAAAAAAGAAGAAAGTAAGTCTTCAGACCAGCTCTACCATATTGCGCCTTTTGGGACTGCCTAGCCATTGGTTGGCACATACCTGCTCATTAAGAATTGTTACCATTATTATTTGAATTGCTGTGCTTTTTCTTTTTAGCTACATATTTGATCCTTGGGGGATTGTGTGCTCAGGGATCATTCCTGACAGGGATCAGGGTTTGTATGTGGTGCTGGAAATCAAACCCGGTAGGCCAGATGCAAGGCTAGCACCCTACCTGCTGTATTGTCTCTCTTATTCCCTATATATGTTTCTTTTATAACAAAATTTTCTCTTGAGAGAAAATAATTATTATATTTGTTTGGGGGGGGGTTCTTTTTTTTTTCTTTTTTTTGGGGGGGTATTTTTGTATTGTTTTGTTTTGGCTTGGTTTTAGGCCACACCTGGCAACATTCAGGGGTTACTCTCGACTCTGCTCAGAAATCGGTCCTGGCAGGTTGGAAGACCATATGGCAGGGGTCTCAAACTCGCGGCCCATGGGCCGCAAATGGTCCTCTGTACAACATTTTGTGGCCCTGCCCTAGAGGAATCTTTTTTCGTTTTGTTTTGTTTTAGTTGTTTGGGTCACACCCCCCAATGTTCAAGGCTTACTACTGACTTTGCACTCAAGGATCACCCCGACTTCGCCTCCTGCAACCCCCAGGTAAATTGAGTTTGAGACCCCTGCCATATGGGATACCGCGAATCAAACCTGGGTCCATCCTGCAACCATAGCATGCAAGGCTCACTGCTGTGCTCTCTCTCCAGCCCCTATATTTGTTTTTGTTTTGGGATTATACCCAGTGATGCTCATAACTTTTTTGTTTTATTTATTTATTGGGGGGTGGCATACCAGTGACGCTCAGAGGTTACTCCTGGCTATGCACTCAGAAATTGCTCCTGGCTGGGGGACTATATGGGATGCCAGGATTCGAACCACCGTCTGTCCTGGATTGGCTTTCTGCAAGGCAAATACCCTACTGCTGTGCTATCTCTCCAGCCCCTATTATTATTAATTACTATTATTATTAATTATTATTATTTGGGCCATGCTGGGTGATGCTAAAGACATTCCTGGCTCTACACAGGAGACCACATAAGATGCCAGATTAAAACTAGGTGGGTCTCATGCAAGGAAAGTGCTCTACCCACCTCTCTAGCCCTAAAGCAAATTTTATTGAGTCTCAGTAAATCTATTAAAAGTGGATTAGAAGTGGAGAAAGATGGCTAGAGAAACAGTATACTGATAGGGTGTTTGCCCTACACAGGGTAAACCCAGGTTCAATCTCCAGCATCCCATATAGTCTCAAGTACCATCAAGAATAATTCCTGATCATCACTGGATATGACCCATAAAACAAAAAAAATATTTAACTTAAAAAATAAAACAGGGGCCAGAGCAGTGGTGCAGCAGTAGGGTGTTTGCCTTGCACGTGGCTGATTCAGGACAGAACGATTTTTGAGCGCAAAGCCAAAGGGTAACCCTTGAGTGCCGCCAGTGTGACCCAAAAAACAAAATAATAATAATAAAACTTTGGGGCCGGGCGGTGGCGCTAAAGGTAAGGTGCCTGCCTTATCTGCGCTAGCCTTGGACAGACCGAGGTTCGATCCCCTGGCGCCCCATATGGTCCCCCAAGCCAGGAGCAACTTCTGAGCGCATAGCCAGGAGTAACCCCTGAGCGTTACCGGGTGTGGCCCAAAATCCAAAAAATAAAAAAATAAAATAAAACTTTGCTCTGGATCCAGTGATCCAGTCCTTAAATTGCCCAATTTAAGGACCCAAAAAGAACAGTTCTATATATTGTTTTTAGGCTCCCCAACTATTGCACAAAAATTTGTTTTGCATTTTGCAATGTGGGAAATTGAACCCAGGTCTCACACATGACACATGAAAGGCAAATATTCTATCACTATTATGTTTCTAGGTCTTTCCACTGAAATTTGTTAGTAGAAAAATTTGGCAATATTATTATTATTATTATTATTTTTTTGGTTTTTGGGCCACACCCAGCGGTGCTCAGGGGTTACTCCTGGCTGTCTGCTCAGAAATAGCTCCTGGCAGGCACGGGAGACCATATGGGACGCCAGGATTCAAACCAACCACCTTACGTCCTGGATCGGCTGCTTGCAAGGCAAATGCCACTGTGCTATCTCTCCGGGCCCGGCAATATTATTTTAATCACCTGGCCTATATCCTACCAAACATTTCTTTTCGTTATTTTTTGTTTGTTTTAATTTCTTTTTTTTTTTTTTTCTTAAGAGGAAAAAGTGTCTGGGGGCTAATAGTCTCATTAAGTGAGAGCCCCAACTCTCCCTTCACATTATAAAGCTGATAGTTTTACTTTTTCTTTTTTGGTTTGTGGGCTACATCTAGTGATGCACAGGGCTTGCTCTTGGCTCAGTCCTTAGAGATTTATCCTGGTGGGGATCAGGGAACTATTTAAACCATATGGGGTGCTGGGGGAAAAGGAAATATCTACTCAAGAGAAAGCTCAGGTTTCTCCATAGTAGAAAAAGGAAAGAGACTCATAGACTAGTAATAAACATGATCAAAGAACACAAAGAGCGATTTCTGAGTGAAGAGCCGGGAGTAACCCCTGAGCACCGCTGGCTGTGGCCCAAGAATCAAGAAAAAGAAAAAGAAATTGCTCCTGGCAGGCTCAGAGAACCATAAGGGATGCAACCTGGGTTTGTTAGGGGTCAGCTGTTAGAATCAAAGAAGCTTGAGACAAGTAAAAGTGAGCAGCCTGCCAAATAATTTTTGGGACAGTGTTTTGCTTCAACCAATATGTACCTATCAACAGTACCCGGCTTTTCTTCTGTGGGGGACAGGTCTTTATCTGGGGAGACCTGCTCGCTGCCCTCTCATCCTATCAAGAGTGTCTTCACGGCCTCCTGCTCTAAGAGCTCTTAATTCAGAGGACCCATGCCCAAGGGGATATTCAGACTGCTCCGTGAAGAGAGGTTAGAGGTATAGAAAGCCAGGAAAGAAAAGACAGGACAGAGAGTTGAGAATCTGGGTGCCCTCCCTGCCGATCTGAGAGAAAGACAACCAGTTGGTAATACAATTAGCAATCGGGGTCTATTACCTTGGCCAAGGGGTCCGACAGTCTCCAGTGGTCCGTGGACCCTGAGTGCAAGTCACATACTTTTTATAAGTTTTTGGGATATTGCATGCATCATTCAAAAAATCATTAAGAGACAATGCAGCAATTCTGAAAAATACTTCCTTTAATTTTTAACCAAAAATATCCTCTTTCATCTCACCTGAGTTCTGTGTATATCAACTTATTGCCTCTTCAACAAATTTTATGTTTGTTTTAAGTTATACCTAGGACAATACCTAGTTTAAAGAAATGACAAATGTAAGTCATTCTTAGCTGGCTAGGTTCTGCCCTTTGCCTGGGCTTTCAGGCCCAGGCTGCCCTGGTAAGTCCTGTCCATTGTTCTGGCTTTGGGGCTCTAGTTAAACTTCAAACAAATCCTGTGAGCAAGAGCATGATTCACAGAACAGAAGCAAGATTAATATATTTCAATTTCATCATTCATATTTCATTTTCATTTTGGGGGGGGGTCACACCCAGCAGTGCTCGGGGGTCACTCATGGCTCCACGCTCAGAAATAGCTCCTTGCAGGCTCAGGGGACCATATGGGATGCCGGGATTCGAACCACCAACCTTCTGCATGCAAGGCAAACATCTTACTTCCATGCTATCTCTCCGGCCCCTGTAATTCATTTTCAACACATTTCTGGTGGTCATTTTAATTTAATTGATTTTTTGTACCATACTCAACAATGCTTAGGGATCAATACTTTTGGGACCATATATAGTGTGGGACATTGAACAAGAGTCAGTTACATGGAAAGTACCTTGCCTCCTGTATTTTTTCACTGGACCTCTAACTATAATTTTTCCTTTTTGTTTTTTTTTTTTTAACTTGTTTTTGAGCCACATCCATTGTTGCTCAGGACTTAATCTTGGCTCTGCGTTCAGGAATCTCTCCTGGCAGTATTCAAGGGACCTTTGGGGATGCCTGGGATCAAACTCAGGTTTGCTGCATACAAAAAAATCACCCTGGGCCAGAGAGATAGCATATCCATAGTGCAGGGCATTTGCCTTGCAAGAGATGGTGATTCCCGATTCCTGGCATCCCATATGGTCCCCCGAGCCTGCCAGCAGTGATTTCTTTTCTTTTCTTTTCTTTTCTTTTCTTTTCTTTTCTTTTTGAGCCACACCAGATGACACTCAGGGGTTACTCCTGGCTATGAGCTCAGAAATCACTCCTGGCTTGGGGGACCATATGGGATGCTGGGGAATCAAACCGAGGTTTGTCCTAGGTTAGCACGTGCAAGGCAAATGCCTTACCACTTGCACCACCACTCCAGCCCCAGGGATGATTTCTGAATGCAAAGCCAGGACTAACCCCTAAGCGCCCTGGGGTGTGGTCACATACCCCCCTCCTTCCCAAAAAATGCAAGCATCCTCCCTGCTGTACTATCATTCTTGCCTTTCCTGTGGTCATTTTAAGTACCTGGAAACTGAATTCAGGTGTGATTGTGTAAGTGCATTCTCTTACCCTGCTCCTAAGGAGGAACATTTTCTCCTGAACACAGTGAGCAACTGGCATGAGGACACAAAACCCTACCTTCCTGCTACTCTTGCCAGGACAGCTAGATGAGAAGAACAAGGGTTTGCACTGTGGGGAAAGCCTGACCTGACTCAGACAGTGAGTCTCAGTTCCTGCATAGGACCATTGCTGCGGCAGCTTTTGAAGTTTACAGAGCTTACAGAGCTTACAGAGCTTCTAGAGCTTGCCTTCACTGCGCATAGCCAGGGTGCTGTCCCCCTAACACTTCTCTTAAATGCGAGCATGCTAGACCTTATCTTGGGCTAGGCAGGAGACAGCAAAACAGCCCTGGGTTTGACCCACTAGCATATGGTCACCCAAGCATCTGCTGGGTCAGCGCTGGAGGTCCCCAAGCACCTCTGGGTCTTGCCTTATAGATCCTGAACCCCACTTGGACTAGGGCGGTGCTTCTCAATTATTTTCTGCTATGCCCCCTTAGGAAGAAGAAAACATTTTTCGCGCCCCCTCCCCTTGCGACTGTAAATAGTACCTTTATTTAAAAAATAAACACTTTAACCTGCAAAACAAAAACATATAAAATAATTTGAGCTGATTTTTTTTTAATCAGAGGTGATGTCTGGATTAATGGCTACAATGAGCACGTTTTGTAATGCGTAGCTTTTCGAAGCGGGGTTTGAAGCAGGACACAGCAACTCTCAGCTCCAGAGACATACAGAGATATAAACACGGGACTTAGCTTGTCATGACAATGTTTGCCGAGGTCAAACACGCCCCCCTTTTCGGAGCCTCGAGCCCCCCTGTGGGGCATGCCCTACTATTTGAGAAGCACTGGACTAGGATGTCCGAGGTCATCCTGCATCACAACACCTTATCTGCAGGCTCTTGTTGGCTGTGAATCAAGGAAGGGGGCTCATGAGTTCTGCTTGGGAGGCCCCTGCTATAAAAAAAAAAAACCTTCATCTCTTGTATATGCAGTGAGGGTGTCATTCTTTTGAAAGCTATTTTAGTTTTCTTTGCTATTTTGTTTTTAAATAATTGGTTTTCTCAAACAGGTCGTCACCGATGGGTCATATACACTACGGAAATGAACGGCAAGAACACCTTCTGGGACGTGGACGGAAGTATGGTGCCCCCTGAATGGTATTGTATTTTACTACCTTTGGCATATTTGTTGACTGTCTGCTCAGAAGGGCCCTAAATAGAATGGTTAAAAGCAAGGGTCCTGCCTCCTCTGCATGGGCTCCCCCTACCTGCCAGTGGGAGTGATTGGGACAACTGAGATGAGCTTCAACACCTGAGTATCATACCCCCACAGGTAGAAGGTTCATTGCAGGATCCCAAGCTCTCCCAGGGAGGTTTGTTCTTTTTCTGGCTGTCGACAGGGGGCATAGCTGGAGCCCTTGGTTGGAATAAACTTCAGTTGCCTGTACAGACAGATGTCATAGAGCCTTATCTGGGAAATCATTCGGTATTGATTCCTTAGTCTGCTTTTGGGAAATTATGAAATCCTGCCAAAGTTCAAGAAAAGACATAGATCTTATCTCTTGATTAAGGTGGATGATCAGTATACTGTATGTTGGAATGTATATGCAATGAACAGTTGAACTTGACCAAAACTTATCTCTCTGGGACTTAGATTTATTTAGTTATTTATTGATCTATTTATTTGTTATAATTTCAGTAATTGAACTGAAGGTCTCCTCATGCAAGGCAGGTGCTCTTCTTTATAGCTCTACTGCTAAGCTCAAATATTTAAAAAATATTTGTCAGTTTGAATACAGCCCTATCTACTGAACTTTCTTCAGAGAAATCTTTTTGTTGTTGTTGTTGTTGTTGTTGTTATTGTTGTTGTTATTGTTATTGTGGGGCGCTGTGCCAGGGATCCAACACAGGGCCTCCCACATGCCATGCTATTGCTCAACTGCTGAGCTGTATCCCTAGCCTGGGAAATCTCTGTGTTGTCCAGTAGTGTATCTGCTACCCTTGTACAGCCCAAAACACTTTTTTGCTTTGGGGCCACACCCGGTGGTATTCTTGACTCTGTGCTGAGAAATTACTCCTGGCAGGCTCGGGGACCATATGGGTTGTTGGGGCTCAAAACCAGGTCGACTATGCAAAGCAAATGCACTACCCACTGTATTACCCACTGTATTATCTCAGCCCCCTCCAAATCACTTTTAAGCAATTAAATCTTTTTTTTTTGGTTTTTTTTTTTGGTTTTGTTTGTTTGTTTTTGGACCACACCCCTGACACTCCTCAGGAGTTACTCCTTGCTATGCATGTTCTCAGAAATTGCCCCTGGCTTGGGGGACTATATGGGACTACAGAGGATCAAACCACCATTCATCCAAGGCTAGTGCTGGCAAGGCAGATGCCTTACTGCTTGCACCACCATTTCCGGCCCCACCAATTGGATTTTTAATGTTTTTAGTCAAGTTTTAGTGGGTAGGTGATTGCATGAAATAGTTGTTTTGTTTTGGCGCTGTGCTCAGGGTTTACTCCTGACTTCACTCAGGGATTAGTCCTCTAGTGTTTGTGGAATCATATGCCAGGGATCAAACCCGGACCAAATGTATCCAAGGCCACTGTACTATTTCTCTGACCCCGTGAAATTTTTTTTAAAAATACTGTGAGACAACATGAAGCTCATCACAAAGAGTGATGAGTGCAGTTAGAGAAATAACTACATTGAGAACTACCATAACAATGTGAATGACTGAGGGAATTAGAAACCTATCTACAGTACAGGCGGGGTGAGTGGGGAGGAGGGAGACTTGGGACATTGGTGATGGGAATGTTGCTCTGGTGAAGGGGGTGTTCTTTACATGACTGAAACCCAACTAAAATCATATTAAGAATGGGGCCAGCGTGGTGGCGCTAGAGGTAAGGTATTTGCCTTGCCAGCGCTAGCCTAGGACGGACTGTGGTTTTATTTATTTTTTTTTCTTGGTTTTTGGGTCACACCCGGCGGTGCTCAGAGGTTACTCCTGGCTGTCTGCTCAGAAATAGCTCCTGGCAGGCACGGGGGACCATATGGGACACCGGGATTCGAACCAACCACCTTTGGTCCTGGGTCAGCTGCTTGCAAGGCAAACGCCGCGGTGCTATCTCTCCGGGCCCCGGACTGTGGTTTTATACCCCAGCATCCCATATGGTCCCCCAAGCCAGGAGCGCAGGAGCGACTTCTGAGCGCATAGCCAGGAGTAACCCCTGAGCATCACCGGGTGTGGCCCAAAAACAAAACAACAACAACAAAAAAGAAATACTGTTTCTTTTTGTTTTGTTTTTATTTTTAAATATATTTTATCTAAATACCTTGATTACATACATGATTGTGTTTGGGTTTCAGTCATGTAAAGAACACCACCCATCACCAGTGCAACATTCCCATCACCAATGTCCCAAATCTCAACCGACCCCCACCTGTACTCTAGACAGGCTTTCCATTTCCCTCATACATTCTCATTATTAGGACAGTTCAAAATGTAGTTATTTCTCTAACTAAACTCATCATTCTTTGTGGTGAGCTTCCTGAGGTGAGCTGTAACTTCCAGCTCTTTTCTCTTTTGTGTCTGAAAATTATTATTGCAAGAATGTCTTTTTTTTTTTTTTTTTTTTTTTTTTTTTTGGTTTTTGGGCCACACCCGGCGGTGCTCAGGGGTTACTCCTGGCTGCCTGCTCAGAAATAGCTCCTGGCAGGCACGGGGGACCATATGGGACACCGGGATTCAAACCAACCACCTTTGGTCCTGCATCGGCTGCTTGCAAGGCAAACACTGCTGTGCTATCTCTCCGGGCCCACAAGAATGTCTTAAAGAAATACTGTTTACAAATAAAAAGAAAAGTTTGTCAAAAAAAGAAAATACTGTGAGAACGTTGGGAACATGTCTCAAAGACCTAGAACATTTTCTGCATATGCCAGAATTGATTCAATCCCTGGCATCTCATAGTCTAGCATTGCCAGGAGAGACTCCTGAATACTTAACTGTATAGTCTGAAGTAAAAAATCAACACACCCATATCAGTACACATATGCATATATGTTATGCACATATTACGTATGCATAATATATGTGTGAACTAAGGAAAATGTATTTGTAACATTTCACTTGTATCCAATTTCAACTTATGTTCAACATCTTGGACTAACTAATTAGGAGCACTGACTCTTAGTAGTAATGTAGTTTGAAGATCTTGTCTTCAGAATAAAACTCAATATGATAAAGCCTTGATGTTGCTACAGTTGAGGCTGGATTTTATGTTCTTTTATTTATTGTTTTGTTTCTTTGGGGTGGGGGCATGCCCAGTTGTACGAAGGAATTCCTCTTGGCTTTGCTTTGGCTTTGCTCTAAGAATCACACCTGGTGAGTTAAAGGAATAGTAGGGGGTGCTAGGGCTCAAACCTGGGTCAGTCAGCCTGGTGCAAGGCAAAACCTTACCTGCTGTTCTATCCAACCTCCTGGATTTTTTTTTTATTTTGTTTGTTTGTTTTTGCTTTTTAGGCCACACCCTGTGATGCTCAGGGGTTATTCCTGAGCTCAGAAATTGCTCCTGGCTCAGGGGACTATATGGGACACCGGGAATCGAACCAAGGTCTATCCTGGATCAGCTGTGCTATTGCTCTGGCCCAGATTTTATGTTTTTTAAATAGAAAATACTAACCTAGTTTTAAGAAGGTCTGTTAGAAAATTGATTAAAATTATATAAATGAAAGCATTTCAGATTATAAAAATTTGAGAAAATGAGACTAGAGAGATAGTATGCAGGGCTTAGCAGGGGTCTCAAACTTGAGGCCCATGGGCTGTTTGTGGCCCTACCCTAGAGAAATCTTTTTGTTTTGTTTTGTTTTAGTTGTTTGGGTCACACCCCCCAATGTTCAAGGCTTACTACTGATTTTGCACTTGATCATCCCGACTTTGCCTCCTGCGGCTCCCAGGTAAATTGAGTTTGAGACCCCTGGCTTAAGGCATTTGCCTGGGGTGTGACTGACCAAGTTTGTCCCCAGTTCCACATCCCCTGAACATAGTGTGTCCCAGTCCCCCTAACCTGTAAAACAGGAGTATTAGCTACTCAGGTCTTTTTTTATGATACAGTATCAAATGAAAAAGAAATCACATGCATTAGGGATAACAGGATTCTTTCGGGGCAATTGGTACTGAGCTATGTTTCTCTGAGCACAGTGTTCATTAAGGACTGAGCATTCTTTTTAGGTCCTTGTTTATCATGGAAGCTTCTGACTGTGGTGCCTCTATGAGAGAGAAGTGATATTGGATTATCTCAGGCTCCCCCTTCCTCTCTGCTGTTGTGTATCATACTTGAATTTTATTTTTTTACTTTGGGCCACACCTGGGAGTGCTTGGGATTACTCCTGGCAGGGCTTCATGAGGACCATCTCCGATGTTGGGGTTCAAACCTGTGTCAGCTGGCAGTCCTTTGCTTGGAGCTACCTAATGATGTACAGACACTTGTTTTAGGTGGGTGTTTTAGGTCATTTATGATGGTGCTTGGGTGTTACTTCCAGTTGGTGTTCTGGGGACCATACAGGGGCTTTTCAAGCAAAGTGTGTTGAGTCTTTGATCTGGTTCCTGGTTTGCACATTTAAATGTCCCCCAAGAACCGCTTAGAACTGGCAGGCTCCTTGTGGAGCAGGAATTAAAAGACCTGTGGTGTCTTTATTCCTGACTGAGCTGTTGTAGGATTAAGCTGTTGATTGGGGCTGCTTCTGCATCTGCCTGCTGATCTTTCATAGGGGTGCTGTTGCTTTGTCTCCAGGGGAGTCAGATATAGTAGTAACCTAGAGCCAGTGAGCTGGCAGATGCTCAGACTCCAGCCAGAGGGACATCAGGTGTTGCCCACTGGCAGACTCGTTCCTTGACACTGTTCTTAGAAGACTGTGCAAGTATCTGTGTATTCTCTAGAGCAAGGCTTTATCTCTTCAGAAGCATTGAGGAATAGCTTTGTAGAGATTCATTTGTTTCCTAGCCTTGTATAGACATTAGAAATCTTGGGTGGGGGCCAGTAAGGTGTCTGCCTTGCAAATGCTAGCGTAGGACGGACCGCAGTTCAATCCCCCGGCATCCCATATGGTACCCCAAGCCAGGGGCAATTTCTGAGCACATAGCCAGGAGTAACCCCTGAGTGTCAAATGGGTGTGGCCCAAAAACCAAAAACAAAAAAAAGAAAAATAGAAATCTTGGGTGGGAGGGAAATGATATCATTTTGCTCTCATCTCCAGACTTCATTTCTTTGACTTAAGGCTCTTCATTTAGGGCCAAGGAAATATTTTTTGGACTTGATTCTCAGCACCTATGTTCCTTTAGCATTACTAGGTATAGCCCCAAGACCAACCAAACAAATACAGATACCCAGTTTTTCATTAAGTCAGTGTTTGTTTTGGGGACTCAGGAATCACTCCTCATAGATTCAGACGATCATATGGGATGCCAGGGATTGAATCTGGGTCAGCTTTGTGTAAGACAAGTGCCTTTATGCTTATTGCTTATTGCTCTGGCCCAATCAATAAGTGCTGAGAAAGTTCAACTACATATCAGGCTCTGATGAATTTATATATGTTGTGGCAAGTGGAATGTATGGATTTTGCTCTGCAAGTCTAGAGGCACTATTACATGTTGTAAGCTGGTTGGCTGATACTGTTCTTTAACTTACTGCTTATTCTTTTTTCATCAGAAATAAAGATACTTCTTTGTATGTTAATATTAGAACTCTAAAATCTTTTGTTTTTTTTAATAATATCTTTATTTAAGCACCATCATTACAACATGTTTGTAGTTAGATTTCAGTTATAGAAAATAATACACCTCCCCCTTCACCAGTACAACCTTTCCACCACCAATGCCCCCTATCTCTCTCTTCCCCTTCCCCCTGCCTGTATTCGAGACAGGCCTTCAATTTCTCTCACTCACTGCCATTGTCATAATAGTTGTTAGAGTAGTTATTTTCTAACTGCACTCTTCACTCTCTGTGATAAGCTTGATATCATGGGCCAGCCCTTCCAGCCCTCATCTCTATTGTCTCTGGGTATTAATAACATATTGTCTTTTTATTTTTCTTAAATCCCACAGGTGAGTGAGACTATTCTGGGTCTTTTTCTCTCCCTCTGATTTACTTCACTCAGCATAATAATTTCCTGTCCATCCAGGTACAGGAAAATTTCATGACTTTATTTTTTCTGACGGCTGCCTAGTATTCCATTGGGTATATGTACCCAGTTTCTTTAGCCATTCATCTGTTGATGAGCATCTAGGTTGTTTCCAGATTCTGGCTATTGTAAATAATGCTGCAATAAGTATAGGTTTTTTTTGTATTATTTGTATATTGTATATTATTTGTATAGGGATTTTTGTATTGCATTTTTGTGTTCCTAGGATATATCCCTAATAGTGCTATAGCTGGATCTGATGGGTGCTCAACTCCCAGTTTTTTGAGGAATCTCCATATTATTTTCCCAAAGGCTGTACTAGACTGTCTTTATTCCAATACCATTCCCACAGCAGTGAATGAGAGTTCCTTTCTCCCCACATCCCCACCAGCACTGATTGTTCTTGTTCTTTGTGACGTGTGACAATCTGTGGCGTGAGATGGTACCTCATTGTTGTTTTGATTTGCCTCTCCCTGATGATTAGTGATGTGGAGCATATTTTATGTGTCTTCTTTGAGTTGGTTGATTTGTTCATCTATGGATTTCTTGAACTTGCTGCCTAGTAATTCCTTGATTTCTTTTGCCATGGGTTGCATGTTGTGTTTAGGTCTTCATCTATTGAGCCCATCCGTTTTGGTGGACTTGGAAACTTGCTAGGATTTCTCCCCGTATCCCCAGTTGTTAGTGTCTTCCTTAGTTTACCCATATTTTTTTGCATTTGGTGGTTTGGCTTGGAGTGACTGAGCTCCACAGGTCTGGTCGTCCTGGGTGTACTGCCCTTCCTCCTCTAACTGGCAGATGGCATTGTTCAGTCCCCACAACATTTTTATGTGTCTTTTGACCATTTCTTGTTTTTGTTTTGTTTTTGAGTCACACCTGGCAGCGATCAGGGGCCGCTCCTGGCTCCACACTCAGAAATCGCTCCTGGCAGGCTCGGGGACCATATGGGATGCCGGGATTCAAACCAATGATCTTCTGCATGAAAGGCAAATGCCTTACCTCCATGCTATCTCTCTGGCCCCATTTTTGACCATTTCTATTTCTTCTTTGAGGAACTCTTGAAATCTTTTAAACCTAGGTAAAAGACAGAAACATGACTATCTAGATTCCTCTCTGTTGTGTTTATACTTTTCCCCACATGGTGGCACCTTCTCTCCATTTTTCACATGCCTTTTCTCCCTCAAAATAATATGCTGACCTCTCCTTGTATAGTGATTTTTTTTTATTAAAATTACTAAATTATTCAAGTAGTGTATGCTAACAGGTTTCTTTTATTTAGTTGTTTGTTTTTGTTTGGGGGCTACACCTGGTGGTGCTCAGGGATTACTTCTGAGTGTGCTCAGAAATTACTTCTGGCAGGCTTGAGGGACTATATGGGATTTTGGGGATAAAATCAAGGTTGGTTGCACGCAAGGTAAACACCCTTCCTGCTGTGCTATTGTTCCAGCTCCAGGTTTCTTTTCTTAAAAACACCAAAATAATTTGTCCTTGAGGGTTTTTTTCAGGGCTATGATCACACTAAACAGTTTTGTACTTAGAAGGTAAATTGATATTGGATACTTAAAATCATTGTGGTGAGCTTTGTTGGCAGTTGACATAAATGCATTCTAGAAGCATAGAGAGAGAAGAAGGAAGGCAAGGGTGTGGGGGATTAGTTGGAGGTGAAAGACCTCACAGATGAATCATAGGTTTAGGCCTTGAGAGCGTGGCTAGGTGTTGATGTTGGTACCATTCATTGGTACCAAAATGAGATGGGAAGACTGGGGTGGGAGATGGAGGATTGGAATCAAAAGCGCTTTTGTTGACGTATTAAGTTTGAGATAACTAACAGGAATCCAAGAGAAGAGCATCATCAATTCAAGAGCTGAATATGTATATATGTATGTGTACATATGTATATGTATATATATCAGGGTGAGTTAATTGATAAACTCTAATAGAAAGTATTAAATTCTCCTAAACATTGATCTCCACTAGCTAATTTAATTAATTGCATCCCTTTAAGCATTTTATTTTATTTATTTTTTGGCACTCAGGTTACATCTGGCTCTGTGCTCATAAATTGCCCCTGGAAGGCTTGGGGGGGGGGGTTACCATATGGTATGCTGGGGATTGAATCCAGGTCTGTCCCTAGTGAGCAACATGCAAGGCAAATGCCCTATCCTTGTGCTATCACTCCGGTCCCCCTTTAAGCATTTGGGGGGGGGTTGTTTTTGGTTTTTGGGTCATACCCAGCAGCACTCAGGGGTTACTCCTGGCTCTATGCTCAGAAATCGCTCCTGGCAGCCTCGGGGGACGATATGGGATGCCGGGATTCGAATCACCGTCCTGCATGGAAGGCAAATGCTCTACCTCCATGCTATCTCTCCGCCCGCTCCCCCCCCCCTTTAAGCATTTTAGATCGCATTTATAAATGCACTGAGTGTAGGCAGATAAGCAAAAACCTACTAAACAAAATGATCCAGAGCATTTAAGTGACTTGTTTATCAAGCCCCAAACTTAGAGTTGTCTGCACAACTTTTTTTTTCTCTATTTTCTGCTCAAGGTTCTTTCTGCTTTATTTTCTGAGTACATGCCACAGATTTCAGCTTCCCTCTATGAGTGTTACTTCTAGGCAAATCTGTGTTTGTTCTGTCTTGAATTTGTGTAGCTCCCACTGGCATGATTACATTCATGCAATACAAGTCTTGTTCCATATACAAAGTGATCTGATTTTTGTTTGCTTGTTTTGGGGGCCACACCCAGTATAGCTTGAGGACTACTTCTGGCTCTATGCTCAGGGCTTGCTTCCAGTGGCAACTAGAAGAGGACTGTGCTTTTTATTTTCTTAAGCACTTTCTAATTTCTCCATGAGCTCTTTCCCCAGTATTCACTTGAATAACTGAAGGCACATACACGGTTGAATGATGTTTCTTTAGTGAAACATTTCAGCGCGTATGTGTCTGTTATCAAACCCGGAACCTCATATGTGCAGCATGCGCAAGGAAAATGCTCTCAACTGAGCCACATCCCCAGTCCAGCTTTGGAAGTTTGTTTTTGGTTTATTTTCCCCTTGTGGGGAGGAGGGAGCAGAGGCGTTTGGGCCATACCCAGTGATGCTCGGCATATGCCTGGCTCTGCACTCAGGAATTAATTCCTGGTGGTGCTCAGAAGACTTAATGGGTTGCCCAGGATTAAGGGATTAAACCCATTTTTTGGTTTTTGGGCCACACCCCGTGTTGCTCAGGGGTTACTCCTGGCTGTCTGCTCAGAAATAGCTCCTGGCAGGCACGGGGGACCATATGGGACACCGGGATTCGAACCAACAACCTTAGGTCCTGGATCGGCTGCTTGCAAGGCAAACGCCGCTGTGCTATCTCTCCAGGACCTCTCTCACTCATTCTTTCACACACAACACCTTCAGAACTTTTGGGAGCAATTATTTGGATAGATTCTCCCCCCCTCTTTGTTTGTGTTTTTTATTATAGCTGAGATACATATATCAAAGGCTACGTTTAGTTCAGTGCTCAGGAGTACCTCTGGAGGTACTTGAGGCACCATTTATTGCCTGCATGCAAAACATGCTCTCACTGACCCTAAAATTTCCTTAGTTTCTTAAGTGGGCTCAGCAAGGAAAAGGCTTGTGATTTCTGCTGCGCGCTCTAAACTTCCTAGAGCCTGTTGGTAAGGAACCACCTTGGATTTAACCACTCCAGCCTCTGAGCTGCTTTTGAACCCATCCCCCACCGGCCCACACCAAGTGTCAGAGCTCATATTAAGGAGTTATGGGCTATTGCTCCATGTTAGTTTCTCCAACCTGCAGTTTCAGAAAGAGAGAAAGAGAAAGGGAGGAAGGGAAGGTAGGTGAGTGGATGCCACACTGCTCTATTTCTCCTGGCCTTCTCCAGGTCCAGTCCAGCCATCTGCAGCAGAAGATCCCCTAGAGATCTCGAAGTTACCACTAGCAAATATTCTTAACCTTACAGGGTATTATCAGTTGTTCTCATTAGCTTTAGTTGTATTTTACACAAGCAGCCCCACTTGCCCTTTTCCTGGTAATTGGGCAGTCACTGTTTGCTCTTAAGGCAGTTCTGTGCTGGCCTCTTATTCCTATTCTTTCAGTTCAAGTCTGTCTTAGGAACTCTGAGCCTTTAGGAACCTTGGCAGAGAGCTGCATTTCTGCTCAGTTCTATTTGGCCTTTCTCCATCATTAGCAAGCAGTTTCTCTAGTCTTTCACCTTCCTACTCCATGCACCTGTATTTGTTTTTCTTTTGGGAGGGGAGTGTACATGGCTTGCACACAGGACAGGCCTTATGCACTGAGCATGCACCCTGCCAGTGTTCTGGCTCCTTCCTGGTCCCTTTCCAGTGTTTTGTTGTTGTTTTTTTTTTTTTTTTTATTTGGTTTGGGACCATACCCGATGGTGCTCCAAGGTGACTCTTGGCAGGCGTGGGGACCATATTGGGATGCCAGGGATTGAACCCGGGCTGGCGGCATGCAAGGCAAATGGCCTACTCACTGTGCTATTGCTCTGGCCCCCTCCAGTGTTTTTCTTTAGACCAGATTTCTGGCATCTCCCAGTCAATGAATATTTTTTGGAAATAACATTGTTAAACACTTAAAATAGAAACTCCAGTGAACTGATCCTGAGTTAACTTTCCTTGTGTACCTACCATTGCATGATGACCTCACTTGCATCTCAGGTGAGCCTCATCAAACATTTCAGTAGGTGAGACCAAGGGTTAAGTCACTTGCATTGCATCTGCTGACACCAGTTTGATTCCTAGCACCTAATATCACTCCTGAGCAGCCTCCCGCCCCCCATTAAGAGTGATCTTTGAGTGCAGAGCCAGGAATAAGCCCTGATCATCTCCAGTCCTCCCCGTCCCCCATTCCCAAACACTATGTGAACAGATCTCTCTTCTTTTCTGATTCACCTACCCTGCCATCTAATACTCATATATCTCCAGAGTTGAGATTTAAACCCATTTCTGAGTTTTAGGGTGGTTTTTTTGTTTGTTTGTTTTGAATTTGGGGCCACACCTGGCAGCTCTCAGGGGTTTTTCTCAGGGCTCTGCACTTAGAAATTACTCCTAGCAGGCTTGGAGGACCATATGGAATGCTAGGGTCGAACCATGGTCGGCCATGTGCAAACAAACGCCTGACCTGCTGTGCTATAGCTTCGGCCTGTGGGCTCTTTTTTTCTTTTTCTTTTGGGCCACAGCTGGCAGTGCTCAGGGGTTACTCCTGGCTCTGCTCTCCTGAATTACTTCTGTCAGGCATAGGGGAGCATATTGTATGTCTGGGACTGAACCTGGGTTGTGTGCAAGGCTCCTTACCTGCTGTACTATCACTCTGGCCTGAGACCTAAATTTTTACTCAGAGTTCAGGCAGAAATCCTCTTTTTGTTTTGTGATTGGACCACACACCAGGCTACACCTGGCGGTGCTCAGGGCTTACTCCTGGTTCTGTGCTCAGGAATCACACCAAGTGGTAATTGAGGAGCCATATGTGGTTGGTGCTGGAGAGCTAACCAGGATTGGAAACAAGCACAGTGGGTACCTAAACCATGTACTATCTTTTTTTTTTTTGGTTTTTGGGTCACACCCGGCAGTGCTCAGGGGTTACTCCTGGCTCTATGCTCAGAAATTGCTCCTGGCAGGCTCAGGGGACCATATGGAATGCCAGATTCAAACCACTCACCTTCTGCATGCAAAGCAAATGCCTTACCTCTATGCCATATCTCTGGTACCAACCATGTACTATCTCGACCTTGTTGAGTAGGACCTCATTGGCTTTTAAGGTAGAACTTCATGCACCAGAGCAGTAGAAAATCCAGAATCAGCATACAACATGTCACATGTCACATGCAAACATGCAACTATTTTTCATTAGTTCTGAATCATGTTTACAATTGGAATATTTGTTGTAATCAGTACTGTCAGAATTAATTGACAGTACTTTTTTTTCTTAGCAATATATGAGCCATTATTGTATAATGAAATTGGCCTGACTTAGATTTTTGGTTTGGTTTGGTTTTGGGGCCACACCTAGCAGTGCTTGGGGAACCATATGGGATGCTGGAAATAGAACCCTGGTTGGCCAAGTATGCTACCTGCTTTATTATCTCTCCAGCTGCACTGTCCTAGAGTTCATGAAATATAATGATGATATATTGCAGACATATGTTGGGATCTATGTAAGTGCTTTGGGTATATGATTTCATTTAATCCTTATGGAATTCTTAAGAAATAAGATGAAAAAGCTTAAAAGCTTTAGCATCAAGTTCAGCTCCTAAGTTACGGAGCTGAGTTTCAGCTTAGTGTAAAAAACCGCTCCAGAACTGGCCTCACCACCCTCTTCACCACCTCTTTACAATGGTTCTTCTTTCTCTCCTCTCTAGGCACCGTTGGCTTCACTGTATGACTGATGATCCTCCAACAGAAAAACCACCAATTTCTCGCAAATTTATTTGGACGAACCATAAATTCAACGTGAGTGGCACTCCAGAACAATATGTACCTTATTCCACCACCAGAAAGAAGATTCACGAATGGGTCCCACCATCTACACCTTATAAGTAAAGATAATGACAGATAATTGAACATGTAAAATAAGGAGCTTTTCATCATGTACTTGTACTTCTGTTGTTGATTAACTTGATTAAAGTTGTTTCATTGTAATCTTGTCTTTTGTGCCTTTTATTTAATTTTTGCCATGAACTTAGTCTTTCATCAGTTGCAAAATAGAATCTCACAGGCACAGGAGTTAAAATTAACTACTGACATGACTGCCTGGTTAGCAGCCCCCAGCACTGGTGTTCTCTTCTGCTTGGTTTGGGATGGGCAGGGATGTTCTGGAGAGTTCCTGGAACCAAACTATCTCTTAGGCCCTCCCTCAGGGGCCTCGAGGGCTGATCTTGGTAATGCTCAAAGACTCAGGAGCCAGGAACTAAACAAGAGCAGCCACATACAAGGCCAGCTCTCTAATTCCTGTACTGTTTCTCCAGCCCCTCTATGCTATTGTTTTCACTGTGTGTCTGTCTGTCTGTCTGTCTGTCTGTCTGTCTGTCTGTCTGTGGTTTTGTGGGTGGGTGGATTTTTTTGGGAGTTGGTTCACATCCAGTTGTGCTCAGAGCTTATTCCTGGCTCTTTGCTCAGGGATCATTCCTGGTGGTGCTTTGACAACCATGCACTGTACTACAGGGGTCAGCCATACACAAGGTAGGCAGGCGCCTTACCTCCATGGTCCCCCCAGTCTGTGCTTCTTGATCCTGTCATTACCATGACTGATTGTTAAAAGACCCAAATTCATGAGAATCTGATACTTGAATAAAGAGACATAGTCATAAGAGTTGTCAGGTAATTGGCCTTTCTAGTCGTTCTTTTAGGAGTTTATCAGAGATTCTTTTATTTCCAGACTTTTAGATCTCTTTTGTTTTGGGTACTCAGAACTTACTCCTGGTGTAGGGCTTTATGATCACTGTACCTCACTGAAGGAGCAAGTCACAAGCTACCTACAAACTACCTTGTAGGCTGATATGCTAAGACATTCCATTGTAAGCCCAGAAAAAAAAAGTGTATCTTTTTGTTTTTGTTTTTTGTTATTTTGGGGTGGGACACACCCAGTAGTGCTCAGAGCTTTTCCTGGCTCTATGCTCAGCAATGACTCCTAACAGAATTTACAGGATCATATGTGGTACTGGGGATTGAACTAGTTGGCCACATGCAAGACGAGTGACAAGTGCTTTATCTGTACTATTGCTCTACCTCCTCCTCCCCTACTTTTAAAAATGAAGGTATAGGGGCTGGAGTGATAGTGCAGGTAGGTCATTTGTTTTGCATGTGGCTAACCAGGTTCAATTCCTGGCAACCCATACTGTTTCCTGAGTGCAGAGCCAGAAATAACACCTGAGCATCGAAGGATGTGGCCCCAAAACAAAATAAAACAAAGTTGAGGTATAATTTCTCATATGTGGTGTCAGAGATTTGAACCAGGATCACCAGCTTGCAAAGTATGGGCCTCACCTCCTATACATTATCCAGCACCTGGATGAGACTTCGATGCCAAGTGCTTCTTATTTACTTTTCTATCTATTGAGGCCAGTCTTTTGAAAAGGAAAACAATGAACTTGACCAAGAATAGATAGGTGCCCAAGAGATAGTCCCATGGGTAGGGTGCTTGCCTTGCACCTTGTTAACCTGGGCCTGATTGTTGGCTTCCCATATGGTTCTCTGAACCTGCCAAGAGCTGTTCCTGAGTATAGAGCCAGGAGTAAGTCCTCAGCCAGGTGTTGCCTAAAAAACCAAAAAGGCAAATTAAAAAAAAGGATACCTCAGAAATATAACTCCTACCATTACTGTACATTTTATTTGTTTTACTAAGATCTACTCTCCTAGTGACTTCAAATATGCAGTACAGTATTATTAACCAAAGTTAGCATGCTGTCCATAATATTCCCATTATATTACTTGCAACTGGAGATTTATCTTTTTTATATATTTAGTTATCTGTTTCCTTCATAGTACTTATTAATCACTTTTTTTAAAGGTATATAAGTTATTCCATTAATTAATTCATATATTTGGGGGAGGGCATTTCAGTACTAGAGAGTATATATTGTGTGCAGAATGCCAAGGTTTGATCCCTGGAACCTCATGAAACTTTAGACACTACTAGATGTGGCCTCCAAATAAAAACAAATAATTGTATTCAACATTTATTGAACACATTATCCACTTAATGGACTGTACATGTAAACAGAATAAAGTATAAAACATTTAATCTTGCTAGAGAACTGAAACAACAGCAATTCTGAAATCTTGGAAAATCTTAGCCCTTGTTAGGAACAATTTATAGGCATTCAAATAATTATAAGGAAACTGAAATGTTTCATTTAGCAGCTTTTTCAGGAGAAATAAAAAAAAAACACTAACTGCCTTGATGTACTGTTTTCAAAAAGATGGGTGATTATTTCTTGGGTTTGTAATCACTTCTGTGATTCACTTACAGAGATCTCTTGGCCTGCCTTCTTCAAATCACACTTCCACATGGAGAAATTATGTTTTTAACTTAAATGAAGCTTTAATGCAAACTCTGGTGCCAAATATCTTTGTATAGAAAATGCAGTCGTAATGGAAGGAAGGCACATTGTCAATTCCACAGTAGGAAGACAGTGTCATTCACTATATTTGCCCGAGACTTGGGGAAATAATATAGTTATGTAAATGGTCATATAGTGGTGGGTTGTTTAACAAGTAAATCAGGACAGAGCTGGCCTATGTCTAGTACAGACACAAACCTGTCCCAAAGCAAAGGGTCACACAGGCCATGTGTTGCTCATAACATCTGCACATAAATACAATGTGCTCTGGGTCCCAGCAACTGGGGGCAGGCTCAGGGGACCATATGGGATGCCGGGATTTGAGCCACTGACCTTTTGCATGAAAGGCAAATGCCTTACCTCCATGTTATCTCTCCAGCCCCCAAGGTTTATCTTTGATCCATTTCCTGTAAAGTGTATGCCTGGTTGTCCCTAGTCTGTGCTCAGTGTCCCTTTTTCCTTTCTCTCTCAAATAATCCTCACTTCTCTTAGGAAAGTGTAAGCCCTTCCCTTTACACTCCTTAGGGATCAAGAAGTTTGCGTCTACTGTCTGGTTCTCAGTATGTGTGAAAATCTTAGAAGTGTTTCGCAGGGCCAGAATGGTCCCATAGAAGCATCTCACTGGGTTTTGGTATGTGTTCTTAGTTCTCTCTGGTTTTCAGTATCTTGAAAATCTTTCTAGAAGTGTCTCATTGGGCTAGAACGGCTCCATTTGCTGTGTCTACACCATAGGGCCAGGACTGAGAGGAACATTTATGGCTGATTCAGTTGTTATCTCAGAACCTGTTATCTCTAGAACCTGTACAAGGACTTGGTCTCCCACAGCAGGTGGGAGGTGAACAAAACATAGGGATCTCAGAACCACTGAACAACATTGGTGAGTGTCACCACTGCAAGTCAAGGAGAATCCTAAACCGATCCTGCCTGATGCCACAGTGGCCTTGTCTTGGAGGTTATCCATCCTTCCCCCACTGGGTTTTGTCCAACTGTGGCAACATCTTCATGTCTCAAGGCACCGCCTCATCAAGTAGGCTTTGCCAGGGAAGTTCAAAAATGGTAGTTGCACTTAAGAATGGTTTTCCTCTACAAATTGTCCTGAATTTTAGAGTTTGTACTGAGATGATCATTAATATTTGTCATATACATAAAATAGGGACTTGACTTGCACACAGTTGACCCAGATTCCATCCTGTGCAGCACATACAGTACCCCAAGCCCTGACAGGGTTTGCCCTGGCTTGCCCTAGTTTCCTTACTGTCCCTACCTTCTAACTTAAAACTTTTAATGAGTGACTTAGACTTATTTATTTATTTTGTATTTTTGGGTCACACTCAGTAGCGCTCAGGAGTTACTTCTGACTCTGTGCTCAGAAATTGCTCCTGGCAAGGAAGACCATATGGGATGCCAGAATTCCTACCACTATCTGTCCTGGATCGGCTGCGTGCAAGGCAAACGCCCTACCTACCGCTGTGCTATCTCTCTGGTCCTGAAATTACTATTTTATGTGCTGTTGCTTCAAGCTTCAAATATTGAATTATTGTGGAACTAATAAAAAAACTTTGGGTTTTTGTTTTTTTGGGTTTGGTTTTGTTTTGTTTTTGCTTTTTGGGCCACACCTGGTGACGCTCAGGAGTGTATGCTTAGAAATTACTCCTGGCTAAGGGGACCGGTTAACGCGTGCAAAGTTACCGCTGTGTCACCGCTCCAGCCCCTGACAAACTTCTTATGCAATGGCAGAGCACTTGCTTTACATATTTGAGTTCTGTCTCCAATATTGCTGTCACCTCATCACCAGCACCACTAGCTGTGACCTTGGTAGCCCATGGACTCTCAGCCCATGCATTTTAGTATGGGCCCAAGGATGGAAACAGCAGTCAGGCAACAGTGCCTGACTGAGAACTAAGGGGATCGATCTCAGGGACCCCATTCTGCTGAGTGGAGATTGTATATATGATATATCAAATATTTATATGTGATTATATTTTAATTATTAATAATTTTAAATAGTATATTTGCATTCAAAAATTAAACTAGCATGGTTGGCTTTTGGCTTTCTCTTTAAAAATAGTACCTTTTATGTGTAGGAAAATATGATTGAATTTTTTCAGAGACACAGCCAATGCCCTATTTCCTATCGCAACACATAGTTTAGGTGTGTTGGTTCCCGGACGCCTTTTCATCAGACAACCTGACCCTCTTGAGAATGGCAAAAGATTTATGGCAGGGAGGTCTTGGGAAGAGTTCTTGCATTGGGGATACTTTTATAGCTAAGTCCAGTTTCAAGTAACAGTCCACGTTAGGAAGTGTTGGTAAGGAGGACCGCGCAGCATGAGTCAGCAGGAGAGTTGGTTGCCTTTTCTTGCAGGGGACGAGGTGTGGGTTTGACTGGTTGTCTCTTCACTTGGGTGCTGGGTACTGGTTCTTTGGGGTAGAAGGTCAGTCTTGATGCCTAATAGGTTAAGAACTGAGGGTGAAGAGTTTTAATGAGGTGGGAAATATGGGTGGGATTGAGGGGTGAAGGGATAGTCGGCTTTCCAAAGGGGGGGGGGAGGGGAAAGTATATGGAAGGGGCAGGAGAGAAGAAAAGAGAAAATTAGTTAAAAAAGAAATAAAAAAAAAGTAGTGAGAAGAGAGGAGAGAAGAGCATGGGAATGCTAGTTTGCTTGACTGTGTTCGATGAGTAGGGCCTGTAGTATAAATCTGTAGGTCACAGTTGCTGCTTCGGTGTTCTGGCTGGTCACGTGTTTCAGGTCCTAAAAGAAGGTATAACCTAGAAATAAAGGGTATGTTAAAGAGTTTTATCAGGATATTCTCATAGTGCAAGCTGGGTATGGTATCTTGTGTGAGTGAGCCCGAGATGCCATCTTAGTTTGTCCACCCTTTGTATCCAAGAACGCCTGTGGACAGAAAAGCTGAGAGGTTATTTTAAATATAGTAAGATTAAGGCATTAAAACAAATTGTTATGAAATGCTTCCATTGGAGTCAGTGATTTCCCATGGTATTCTTTACCTGTAATCCTGTATAAGATCCCTAAGGGATTATTATGGACCTTTGTAGTAGAAGGCTGATTACATACCTGTTCTCTCTATGCTGCTCTTTCTGTTGTTACTGGTTTATTTGTGGTATAATGTGTAGTCAAGAGTTTGTGTTGTACTTCTTTCATGTGTTTTGGGCACTGCTCTTTGGTATATGTTGACTGTTATAGTGTTTGGAGTTTCTACCCTGTTAAACCCTGTTATTTGATTGTTGAGTATTAGTTGTATATAAGGTGTATGTTCTAGGTGCTTCAGAATAGTGCTATCATTCTGTGTTTGTCTTTCATCTTCTGGCTTACTTCGTTTAACATAATATGTTCTAGGTCCATCCACGTTGCCGTAAGGTCTGTGGTTGTATCATTTCTGACTGCCATGTTAGTATTCCATTGTGTATAGATACCACATCTTAATGATTCATCTGTTGTTGGACATCGAGGTTGGTTCCAAGACTTGGCTATTATACTGAGTGCTGCGATAAATAGTGGGGTGCACACATACTTTGGAACGAATGTCCTTCCAACTTGGGGGTAGATACCTAGGAGAGCAATTGCTGGGTCAAATGGCAGCTCAATTCTGAGATCTTTGAGCACTCTCCAGACTGTTCTCTATAGGTGTTGGACTAGGGGGCATTCCCACCAGCAGTGGATGAGAGTGCCTTTCATACCGCATCCCTGCCAACATAGATTGTTCCCATTATTTTTTTTGTTTGTTTTTGGGCCACACCCGTTTGACGCTCAGGGGTTACTCCTGGCTATGTGCTCAGAAATCGCCCCTGGCTTGGGGGGACCATATGGGATGCCGGGGGATCGAACCGCGGTCCGTTCCTTGGCTAGCGCTTGTAAGGCAGACACCTTACCTCTAGCGCCACCTTCCCGGCCCCTGTTCCCATTATTTTTGATGTGAGCCATCCTCACTGGGGTAAGGTGGTACCTCATTGTTGTCTTGATTTGGATTTCCCTAATGATGAGTGATGGTGAGCATGTTTTTATGTGTTTGTTGGCCATCTTTTGGTCTTCCTCAGAGAAGTGTCCATTCATTTCATCTCCCCATTTTTCTATAGCTTTATTTGGTTTTGGGAGGCTCAGCTTTCTGAGTGCTTTGTATGTTCTGAATATCAGCCCTTTATCTGGCATGTTGAGTGTGAAAATTTTTTCCCATTCAGTTAACTGTCTTCTTTTTTTTTTTTTTTTTTTTTTTTTTGGTTTTTGGGCCACACCCGGCGGTGCTCAGGGGTTACTCCTGGCTATCTGCTCAGAAATAGCTCCTGGCAGGCACGGGGGACCATATGGGACACCGGGATTCGAACCAACCACCTTTGGTCCTGAATCGGCAGCTTGCAAGGCAAACGCCGCTGTGCTATCTCTCCGGGCCCGGGTTAACTGTCTTCTTGTCTTAAGTAGGGTTTCTTTTTCCATGCAGAAACTTTTTAGTTTGGTGTAGTCCCATTTGTTTATGTTTGATGCTAGAGTTTTAGCCATTGGCATTCTATTATCAAAGACTTTTTTGATATATAGGTCTTCGAGTATTCTGCCTATTTTTTTCTCAATAAACTAGATTCAGGTCTGATTTCAAGGTCTTTAATCCATTTTGAGTTGACTTTTGTACATGGAGTGAAGTATGGGTCAATTTTCAATTTCTTACAAATGGTTTTCCAGTTGTACCAACACCATTTGTTGAAAAGACTTTGTCCCATTTCAAGTTCTTGGCTCTTTTGTCAAATATTAATTGACTATATCTGGGGGCTTATGTCTGGAAATTCTGTTCTAACCCACTGGTCTGAGGTTCTGTCCTTGTACCAGTACTATGCTGTTTTGATCACTATGGCTTTATAGTATAGCTTCAGGTTAGGTAAAGAGATGTCACCCAGCTTCCTGTTTTTTATTATGTGTGTGGCTATCCTGGGTCTTTTGTGGTTCCAGATGAATTTTATGATTGATTGTTCTAAATCTTTAAAGAATGATGTTTGAATTTGGATGGGGATTGCGTTAAATTTATATAGGAGTTTGGGTAGGATAGTCATTTTGACTATGTTGAGTCTACCTACCCACGAGCATGGGATGTTCTTCCATTTCTCTAGATCCTCTTCAATTTCTTTCTGAAGTGTTTTGAAGTTTGCCTGGTATAAGTCCTTCACTTCCCTTGTAAGGTTGATTCCTAAGTACTTGATGTTTTTTGATACTATTTTAAATGGAGTTGTATTATTAATCTCTCTCTCCTTTACTTCGTTATTTGTATAGAGAAATGCTACTTTTTTGTGTGTATTGACTTTGTAACCAGCCACTTTGCTATATTAGTTTATTGTTTCTAGGAGTTTTACTGTGGACTCTTTAGGGTTTTTCATGTTTATCATCATGTCATCTGCAAAAAGAGATAGTTTTAATTCCTCTTTCCCTATTTGAATTCCTTTGATTCCCTTCTCTTGTCTGATTGCTCTTTTCTTAGCTGTCAAAGCACTCTAGGAAGGGAAAGCAGGGTGATTAAAATGACCAAAAGGAACATAGTTCCAGACATAAAATGAGTATCCGGGGATGTCACGCACAAGATGAAAAAGTCCTGAAAATTGGCCCTTAGCATTCTTCATTGGAAACCTGCCAACAGTTGGTGCTTTCCAGATTTGTGAAGAAGAAAATGGAAGTTTATATTCTTAGGAGATATGATTATTAGTTATCTTATTTAATATCATATGACTGTAGGAATAAATGTCATACGTAACTAGATTAAAGGGATTTATTTGACAGCCTGCTTTGACCTTTTTTCTCTGGCAAAGGCTGTTGTTTCAAACCTGAACTTTTGAGCATTGTGTCATTGGGTCATTTTTAGGAGGCTACATCTTAGCTCACTCAGCCTTTTGTTCTTGCTGCACCTTTACAGTGTCCTAACAGATGGCCAGCTTGGTGTTTGTGGTCAAAGCCGTGTTACTTCTGACAGTGTTGTGCTGGGTCTTTTACTTCTACTTGGGGAGTTTATGTCTCTAGATGTTGATTTCTTTTCAGCTGTTGCTAGGATACACCAGCAGCATCTATTCGTCCTTTAGAATTACAGCCAATTCAAGCTCTTCCTGAATTCACAGTATTGTAAGAGCAGGGGCAATGTCACAGATGCCCATTCAGTTTTGTAAAAGGTCATTTAGGAGTGTTGTGGGAGACTGGGATGGGGCCACACAACCTCAAATGTCAGTGTGGACTTCCAGTTTCTTTGGGATCTGAATAGAACCAAATTCCTCTCTCCCCCAATCCCATCCTTTTTCTGCCTATGGGGGAGCATATAAGCAATACTCAGGAGCTACTCCTGGCTGTGCACCCAAGAATCACTCCTGGCAATTCTCGAGGAGCAATAGGGGATGCTGGTGATTGAACCTGGGTAACCAAGTGCAAGGCTAGTGCCCTCTCCTTTGGACTATCTATCTCTGGCCCCTCCCTGCAGCTTTTACATGCAAAGAAAATCGAATAATCTTTTTCCAGAGGTGTGTGTGTGTTTGGGGGGAATAGTAGATTTTATGTTCTTACAGAGTAATGGTCTATTCAATAGACTATATAATTCTAGAAATGCTGACCATTTCTACACTCTTGTAAATTACAGCTCTTTTTTGTCATTTTCATTAAAAAGTGAATCACAGTAGATGTTTTTGTGCCAAGCACACCTGACTGTTATTCATTTCTCTCCCTTACCTTTTCTTTATTGGTTGCACAATGCTTAGTGGTGCTGTTTGAACATTCTGCTCAAACCAAGTGCTTCCTGGGATTATAAACATTTAGCTGCCAGGGGTCGCTGTGTTCACTCACATACACTCACTGGAGGCTGGGGGTTGTACTCTTGGGCACTGTGCTCACACATTAGTGAGTTGTGCTCATTAGACATTGTACACTTGAGTTGTGCTTGCACAACTGGGTTCTGGAGATCTCACACACTGTCACAATACTGGAAGGATGCTCCCCAAAAGGAAGAGAACAAGTTATCAATATTTTAAAAGATTGAGAAATTGCACATAATAAGCTAGTTTTCTGCTTTCTCCTGAAAAATCAATCATTTAGCCGTGGGCCTCTGTTACCCCTGGCAACAGCTCACTCCAGGCCAGCCATTAGTGGGAAACTTGTCCATGTGACTTGCAGGCTTTTGAAATTGTAATACCTTCCTTGTCAGTCTGGGTCCCCTAGTGTGGCAGACTGGGGAACAGAAATCACAGCAGGCTCTGTGGGACTTAGGGCTAAAGATGTGAGGCTAATGGCATAAATCCCCCAATCAAGCATGACTATGTGTCGAGGTTGGAAGGATCTAGGGGTTCTGAGAAGAAAACTTCTTTCTGAGGTGTGGTGGGTAGGAGATTTATTTTTGTTCTTTTTGTTTGGGAGCTATACCCAGTGGTACTCAGGGCTTATTCCTGACAGTGTCGGGAGAACATATGGGATGTGGGGTTTTCTGGGAAAGCCATGTAGTACAAGGCAAATGCCCTATGTGCTATTGCTCTGGCCCCTGGAAAGTGATTGTTGATCTTTTACTACAGCTTGAGACTATAGAATTTCCAGAGGTTGCTCATGTGTGCCAGAGGACCCCAACCCTAAATACAGGACACTAAAACACTCCTGTATGCCAGGGAGATGCTCAACAGACTGAGTGCAGGCTGGTTTTGTTTTGTTTTGTTGTTGGACCACACCTGGCAATGTTCAGGGGTTACTCCTGTCTCTGTACTCAGGAATGACTCCTGACATACTCAGGGGACCATATGGGATACCAGGGATAGAACTCAGATCAGGTGTACAGACAAGCACCCTACCTGCTATACTATCTCTCCAGCTCCTGAGCACATGCTTTGTATGCAGGGATCTTAAGTCCCACTGCAGTGAGTGGCCCTTGAGCTCAGAGCCAGGAACACTACTAATTGTGAGCCAAATTTAATGAATGAATGCCCTGTGGCATAGATGGTGACTCTTTAACTGAAACTGGGTCTTACTGAATGCCTCACAGCCCCATGGTAGCAAGGACAGAAGGTACCTGGAATGCCTCGATTTTCTTCACTGCTCTAAGTTTTGTGTGAATGTGTGTGTGTGTGTGTGTGTGTGTGTGTGTGTGTGTGTGTGTGGTTTCACTTATTTACACACAGAGGCCTTTCTGCTCTTTTCCCAAAGGACTTGTGACTGCTTACTACAAGAATGCCAAAAGTTTTAGAGAATAAAATTGGACTAAAGATTTATAAGATATAGTGAATAAAAAACAGACATAAGGGGTGACAGGGTTTAGGGCCACTTCTGATGGTGCTTACTCCTGATTCTATATTCAGGGATTACTCCTTGCCAGAATCAGGGGAACCTATTCTAGTTGTTGCGATATCTTCCTGCTACCCTCCAACCACCAGGCTTCTGCTTTTATAGTTGGTCAATTGACCTTTATAGAGGGAGTGTCCAGGTCAATTAGTAGTTATGGGGGCGGGGGGGAGGGGCGCCGCATCATCATCCCTTAAAGATACATTAATATTTATACAGTAACACTAGGGATTAAACCTGTTATTAGTTGGCAAAATGCAAGGCAAGTATGCTATTTACTGTACTATCTATCTAACCTGAGTAAAATTTTCTCTTCCTTTTTTTTAGTTTTGGGGCCACACCCAGCAGTGCTCAGGGGTTACTGCTGGGCATACGTTCAGGAATTACTACTGACGGTGTTTGGGGGACCTGTGTTTGGGGTGCAAGGGATTAAACCCGGATCAACCACATGCAAGGCAAATGCCTTAACTGCTGTACTATCACTCTGGCCCCCTGAGTAAAATTTTCAAAGAAAGCTTCAGCCAGTGATGTAGCTCAGCAGTAAAACATTTGTCTCATATGTTGGAGGCACTGAGTTTGAGTCCCAGAACAAAAATAAGAAAAAACCCCAAAAATACCTGTTGTATCTTTTATAAAACAATAAACATTGTAAAATAAATGAAAATATAAACAAGAAACAAAAATTCAAAAAATAGTTGTAATTCCAAAATCCATAGAAAAACTGCTAGAAGGGGCCAGAGATAGCACAGCGATAGGGCGTTTGCTTTGCAAGCAGCTGATCCAGGACAGATGGTGGTTCAAATCCCAGCATCCCATATGGTCCCCTGAGCCTGCCAGGAAGCGATTTCTGAGCACAGAGCCAGGAGTAACCCCTGAGCACTGCTGGGTGTGATCCAAAAACCAAAAAAAAAACAAACAAAACAAAACAAAAAAAAAACTTCTAAAAATACCTTCCATCTTATACCATGCAAAAATGTAAATATTTTTAATATTGTATACAAGTGAATTGTATTTTATACAATTTTATACAAATGAATTGTACCTGGGATGCCTCAATTTTCTTCACTGCTCTAAGTTTTATGTGAATGTGTGTGATTTTACTTATTTACACACACGTACATGTTTATATCAGTTTTTTAATCTTTTTATTTAATCTACATGTTTATATCATAGTTCTTGAATCTTTTTTATCAAATGTAATGCCATCTAGTTTTTAAATCTTATCAATATATTGTGAGCATCATGCAAAGTTAATGCACTTTTCTCTACATCATTTAAGGTAAATAGAAATCCATTATAGAGATACATATTTAAACAACCACTTCATTGCTAAATACACTGTCTTACATACTATTTTTGAGAATTTTATTTCTGATTAGTATATATTGAATCTCTGTCTCAAAGTCCCCTGGCAATAATCAAAGACAAACCAGGAGGGGGAAAATATATTGAAAAATTGTCGTATTATGGAATCTATTTTTCTTTCCTTGGCTCTGAATCAATGAATACTCATTAGCTTCTATCTCCTGTCAGAGAACTTTTGGGGGTTTCTAACGGGGCTTCTAACTTTATTAATAATATCTCTTTTTGAATATGTTAAATTCTCCCATGAATGAGTAGTGATCCATCTTCCTAAGACTTCCTCGAACCAAGTGCAACATGCAGAATCATAACAGAGTTGGGCTCCAGGGAACACTCATCCTTGTAAATAAAGAAAGCAAGAACTTAACAGAACATTAACTCAAGCTTTGGGAGAGCGTCCCAAGAGTCCTTCCAAGACAACTGGATAAAATATGTCCAGGTCCTTCTTCAGAGATTATCCCTGTGAGATGTTATCCTGGACCTCCTTTCATGTGGTGGAGCAGCTGCAGCCAGTCAGCTGAGCACAACTGGTCACACGAGGGAGCCTTCTTTTTCCCATCATTTTCTTTTTTCTCTAGCAAAAGTCACTTTCTGGAGACAGTCTACCACTGGCTATTTTCTCTGACTTAAAATGTATTCTATGCACACTCCACTTTTCCCTGTGCATCTGAAACAAGGATTTAATGTTAGCTGTCTGGTATATGTTCTCCTTTCTTCTTGATAATGACGTCCTCTTCATTGAAAAAACCTTCACCCTACCGTTCACAGCCCTCAGAATTTTCACACTCCACAGCCACTTCCACTTAGAACCTGTGGTCAGATGTGGTCAGACAAGATTGCCCAATCAGAGTTATTTCTCTAGGCATTCTGGGACACGGACACCTTTTTCGTGGAGATAATGAGAAGGAATAATACCCTTCCCCGCTGGTAGACATCTTGCTACATGGAGAGCAGCTGTGAAATGAAGAGTAGAAATGGGGAAAATGGAACCAAATCTTGCCCAAGGCCCATTCTCTCTGCATGTGCTTCTTTCAAATGCAGGCACCAGTAAATTATTTTTCTAAGTCATTTTGGAGGTTTTCAAATGCTTATGTCTGAACACTCTCTAATCTAACTGATACCTTTTGTGAAGAAACTAGCATGCTTTCAGCTTAATTCCTTTAATACCTTTTTGGTATTTACAAACTCAGCTTCCTGTTTGGAAAGCATCTCATCATTTCTACACTTCTCCTTTATTCTTTTCATAGGTCCCTGCAGACAACTGGCCTTTTTGCTCAAAGACCAGTCTGGCTTTTCAGACTTTCTCACTCTACCAGGGACCCCAGCACCCTTCTGCTCCTGTCTGTATTTCCAGGTCCCTTACAAAGCTGAAGTGATTACTGTCAGATGAATTACTTGTTTGTAGTCTTTCCTGGTTCATATTTGCTTTTTTTTTGTCTGCCTAAGATGTGGTAGTGCCTCAGCTAACCTCTCTCCTAGTTAAAAGGAGAACGTCTAGGGACCAAAGTCAAGAGCTGGAGGAGTCTAAGGTATAATTCCCAATACCACATAGTCCCCTGAGCACCCTGAGAGCTTGGCCTCAAGCATCTATGAGTATGATCTTCCAAAAGAAAGGTCTTTTTTTTTTTTCACAAATACATAGTGATATAGGGGGACACAACACTAGAGAAACATTAAGGCACAGTAGATAGAATGACTACAGTGGAACCAGTGGCATAGTGGGGCACAGGGATAGTGGACACATAGAACAGGGGACATAGTGGATACAATAGGACAGTGGACACAGGGCCACAGTGGGCTGGAAAGCACAGTGGACACAACAGAGAACATGGTTCAGAGGGCATAGACACAGAACAGTGGTCCCAGGTCTTAGGGGACACTATGAGCATAGAGTGGATGTTAGGACACAGTGGTCCCTGGACACGGGGTACAGCAGGCACAGAGGCAGAACACAACTTTCCAGCACAAAGATTGCTGAGCTGTGAATAGAGCCAATTGCCACCAAGAAAGCAGGAGTCAAGCACTCCTCACCCGTACCTCCATCCACTATGGTTGTTTCTTCCTTTTATAGACAAAGCAGAGCCAGGCTTTGTTCTAGATTCTTTCTTCCAAGCCTTTGTTGTGCCAGTTAAGATTCTTGAGCAAAACTCACTGGCATTGGCCCCATTACATGTTTCACTCCAGAGACCTGCTTTCAGTGTGTGAACTTAGTGGGCTGAGGTTTGACCCCTATCTTACATGGGGATTCAAAGTCTGGTGTCATTAGTGCCAATTTTTGATAACATTCCTTTTTTTTATTATTAGGGATTGGGGGTGTGGTTGAGTTCTAATTTGAGATGTTCTGGGGCTATTCCTGGGTCTATACTCAGGAATGACCCCCTGACAGTGCTTGGAGGACCAAATGGGGTGCTGGGAATCAAAATGGAGTCAGTTGTGTGCAAGACAATTGCTATAACCCTTGGACTATTTCCCTGAGCTTTGCAATTTTCTTTTCATTCTTTTCTTTTTTCTTTTGATTATTATTATTACTATTATTTTTATTATTATTATTATAATTGGTTTTGGGGCCACACCTAGCAGCACTCAGAGATTACTCCTGGCTTTGTGCTCAGAAATTACTCCTGGCAGGCTTAGGGATCATAAGGAATGCCAGGGATCTAACCCTGGTTGACTGCCAGCAAGGCAAATGTTGTACCCACTGTGCTATTGCAACTGCAAATATTGTTGTTATTTTTAATTACTTTATTTAAACACATGACTACAAGGTTATTCATAATAATTTTTCCACAGATACAAAGTTGTTTATGATTGATTTTCAGTCATTCAATGCACAACACCCTTCATCAGTATACATTTCCCGTCAACCATGTTCCCAGCTTCCCTCTCACCCTCCCCACATGCCTTCTTCTAGAGCAGACATTTTATTTTTTCTTCTCTCAACTCTCTCTCCTCTTTCTCTGCCCCCCTTTTAGATACTGTGGTTTTGCGATATTCTTCAATTTTCTTAAGTGCAGAGTTGGATCACACCCTTGTCTTGTGTACTGAGCATGACTTTCCGGAATAGGGATGTGGGTTCTGAGTGGTGATGGCAGAGGGTCTAGTGAACCAATACCTCTTTAGTAATCTGAATCTAAGTCCCTGTTAGCATGAGATCATTCACCCAGAGTCTGTACTAAATCACTCCTGCAGAGCATGGTCCCTTCTCACTGTATATGGTAGCATTGCTCAGGACTTACACTCAGGGGACCATATGTGGTTCTGAATCAGTTGCATGCAAGGCATGTTCCTTACCCTGTACTGTCTTCCAGGGCACATCGACTATCAAGGCTCATTGACTATCTCCAGCCCTGCTACTGAACAGTTATGAGGCATTGAGGAATTTAAACTCCAGCTTAGGTGATTTTTTTTTAAACAATTGTGATCTACAAAGTTCTTCATAGTTGAATTTCAGTTATACAATGAGTCAGGGCCCTTCCCACCACCAGTGTCAACCTCCCTCCACCAGTGGACCCAGAGTGCATCCTGTACCTCCACTCTTTGACCCCTGGCCAGCCAGGTATTACAGGCCCCTTTAAGTTTAGATTGTTAAAGTTTAGGTCCCTTGATTCTATTATCTTTTGGCTTGGATAGTTCTCTGCTTAGTTATTTCCCTGCCAATGCGCCTGAGACCACATTGTCTCTGGCCCCTAGCCTTTCTTTATTCCTTTCTTCTTCTTACTTTTATAGAAAAATGTGGGAATATGTGGTAAAAAAAAATTTAATCTGTGTCCCAAGGTTTTATGAAAATGGAGAAAACCCTTTTTTTGTATTTAAAAAGATTTTATTTTTTTTCTTTATTTAAACATCTTGATTACAAATATGATTGTGATTAGGTTTCAGTCATGTAAAGAACACCCCCCTTCACCAGTGCAACATTCCCACCACCAATGTCCCAAATCTCCCTCCATCCCACCCCATCCCCACCTGTACTCTAGACAGGCTTTCCAGTTCCCTCATTCATTCACATGATTATGGTAGTTCTCAGTGTAGTTATTTCTATAACTGTACTCACCACTCTTTGTGGTGAGTTTCATGAAGTGAGCTGGAAGTTCCAGAGAATGATTGTTGCAATCTCTGATGATTGTTGCAAAAATAACTTTTATTTTTCTTAAAACCCATAGATGAGTGAGACTATTCTACGTCTCTCTCTCTCTCCCTCTCTTCTCTCTCTCTCCCTCTCTCTCTCTCTCTCTCTCTCTCTCTCTCTCTCTCTCTCTCCCTGACTTATTTCACTCAGCATGATAGACTCCATATACATCCATGTATAGGAAAATTTCATGACTTCATCTCTCCTGACAGCTGCATAATATCCATTGTGTATATGTACCACAGTTTCTTTTTTCTTTCTTTCTTTTTTTTTTTTTTTTTTTTTTTGGTTTTTGGACCACACCCGTTTGCTGCTCAGGGGTTACTCCTGGCTAAGCACTCAGAAATTGCCCCTGGCTTGGGGGGACCATATGGGATGCCAGGGGATCGAACCGTGGTCCATCCTTGGCTAGCGCTTGCAAGGCAGACACCTTACCTCTAGTGCCACCTCGCTGGCCCTGAACCACAGTTTCTTTAGCCATTCATCTGTTGAAGGGCATCTTGGTTGTTTCCAGAGCCTGGCTATTGTGAATAGTGCTGCAATAAATATAGGTGTGAGGAAGGGGTTTTTGCATTGTATTCTTGTGTTCTTAGGGTATATCCCTAGGAGTGGAATAGCTGGGTCGAATGGGAGATCAATTTCCAGTTTTGGGAGGAATCTCCATATTGCTTTCCATAGAGGTTGGACTAGATGGCATTCCCAACAGCAGTGGATAAGAGTTCCTTTCTCGGCCCGGAGAGATAGCACAGTGGTGTTTGCCTTGCAAGCAGCCGATCCAGGACCAAAGGTGGTTGGTTCAAATCCTGGTGTCCCATATGGTCCCCCGTGCCTGCCAGGAGCTATTTCTGAGCAGACAGCCAGGAGTAACCCCTGAGCATCGCCAGGTATGGCCCAAAAACCAAAAATAAAAAGAGAGTTCCTTTCTCTCTCCACATCCCCGCCAGCACTGATTTTTTCACATTCTTTGTGATGTGTGCCAATGTGGTATGAGATGGTATCTCATCGTTGTTTTGATTTGTATCTCCCTGATGATCAGTGATGAGGAGCATATTTTTTCATGTGCCTTTTGGCCATTTGTATTTCTTTCTTTTTTTTTTTTTATCAAAGTTTCTGTTCATTTCTTCTCCCCATTTTTTGATGGGATTAGATGTTTTTTTCTTGTAAAGTCTGTCAGTGCCCTGTATATTTTGGATATTAGCCCTTTATCTGATGGGTATTGGGTAAATAGTTTCTCCCACACAGTGGGTGGCTCTTGTATCCTGGGCATTTAAACTGCACTACAAAGCAATAGTTATCAAAACAGCATGGTATTGGAATAAAGACAGACCCTCAGATCAGTGGAATAGGCTTTGAGTTCTCAGACAATGTTCCCCAGACATACACTCACCTAATTTTTGACAAGGGAGCAAGAATTCCTAAGTGGAGCAGGGAAAACCTCTTCAACAAATGGTGCTGGCAGAACTGGTTAGCCACTTGCAAAAAAGCGAACATAGACCCCCAGTTAACATCATGTACGAAGGTAAAATTCAAATGGATTAAAGACCTTGATATCAGACCTGATACCATAAGGTATATAGAACAACACATAGGTAAAACACTCCATGACATTGAGACTAAAGGCATCTTCAAGAAGGAAACTGCACTTTCCAAACAAGTGGAAGCAGAGATAAACAGATGAGAATACATGACGCTGAGAAGCTTCTGCACCTCAAAAGAAAGCCCTCTTTTTGAAGGATTACATCTATTGATGTTCATCTCCCCTTCTCCTCCTGGGGAACCACAATATTTTTTTTTTTTTACAAAATCAGTGAGTTAGTGCCATTGTATTAAAAGTCCACACAGGTGTGAAACCTAGTAATTAATTGGTTTTTGATTGTTTTGTTTTTGTCTTGTTTTTTGGGGGCCACACCCAGCGATGTTCAAGGGTTACTTCTGATTCTTCTGCATTTAGAAATTGGTCCTGAGGCCGGAGAGATAGCATGGAGGTAAGGCGTTTGCCTTTCATGCAGAAGTTCAGTGGTTCGAATCCTGGCATCCCGAGCCTGCCAGGAGCGAATTCTGAGCATAGAGCCAGGAGTAACCCCTGAGCACTGCCGGGTGTGACCAAAACAAAACAAAACAAAACAAAACCAAAAAGAAATTGGTTCTGAGGTGGCAGCGGTGAAGAAAAAAAAAAAAATCATTCCTGGCAGGCTCCAGGAACCATATGGGATGTCAGGATTGAACCTGAGTCTGCTATATGAAAAGCAAATGCCTTACCTGCAGTACTATTGCTCCAGTCCTGTAAGTATTTGTTTTTACTTACTTATTTTATTTAGCATAATCACCCCAAGGTTCATCTATTTTAGTCCCAAAGTATACAAGCTCATTTTTCTTAATGGCAGTGCAGTTGAGTATGCAACTTCTTGTTTAATCATCTGATCAGGGGTATGTAGGGGGATTTCATCATTTGGCTAATGTGAATAAATGCCGTAGGGGTGCAGGGATCCTTTTGGAATTAACATTTTCACATCCTTCACATTAATGTCAGGAGTGAATTTTTCTTTAGGGGGTGGTGGGCCACATTCAATGTGCTCAGGATTTAATCCTGATTCTGTACTCAAGATCAATCCTGGTAGGCTCGATTCATATGGGGTACTGGGGATTAAATCTAAATGGGTCAGCTGCTTTCAAAGTAAGCACCCTACCTGTTATACTATCTCTGTGGCTCCAGAATTTTCATTTTTATTTTTATTATATGGGGAAAGGTTTGGGTCACACCTATCAATTAGAAGGGGCTATTCCTGACTCCATGCTCAAAGTTCTGGGGTTTTGAACTGATCTTGGCAATATGCAAGGCAAAAGTCTTAATTCCTATATTATCTTTGAAAGAACTCTCTGTAGGCTGGAGAGATACTATAGAGATTGCACTTTCCATGTATACTGATGACTTTGGTTCAATGCCCCAGCACTACATATTCCCTGGGCACTACAGGAGTCACTCCTGAGCACAGTACCAGAAATAACTCAGAAATAACAGTACCAGAGCACTGCCAGGTGTGTCCCCATCTTCCCCTTTTAATCCCTCCATCATAAAAACAAAATAAAAGAAAGTATATCCTATAATTATGGGGCTGGAGAGATAATTTAGAGCTTAAGCCACTTGAACATGGCTGACCCCAATTAGGTCTCCTCCACCACATATGGTCTCCAAGTGCCCTAGGGGTGAACCTTTAGCACAGTCAGGAGTAAGTCCTGAGTACAATCTGGTATGACTCTATCTCCCCACTAGTTCCAAAAGACCTCTCTATACTGTTTGTTATAGATGCTACTACACCAATTTGCCCCTACTTGGTATAGAACTTTTATACTATCTGTTATTATTAGTTCAATTTTCCTCTGTGAACCCTTTGGTCAGTCAGTTTGAGCAAGAACTGACTCCACCTCAGTCTCTGCTGACAGACCATCCTTCCCAGCCCTCCCTTAATTCTCCCATAGAGAATTTATGGCCTTATTATAAATTTTTCAAAGAGCTCTCCATGGGCAGGAGAGATAGTACAGGAATTAAGGGGATTGCCTTGCTGGACAAATTTCTCCAGAGAGAAAACCAAGGATAGAGAATGGATCTATGTAATAATCAACTTCCCTCTGGGTAATTTCCTCTATTTCATAAACAAAAGCTCTTCAGTTGATTACCTTAGATCCATAGTGCATAAAAAAAAAATAACCCCATGCTATAGAAATACAACATGGCTTTGTGGACTCTCTCTGTTCAGGTCTGAATTGGGGAGAGCCAAACAAGATCTTCTCTAGGCTTTTCTGCCTTGTTAATGCTCACATTCTGAATGATGGCTTCATTAATGTTGAATCTAGTCAATCATATCAGCTCTCTTCTTCCTTCTGTCCTTATAGATTTGGACCTATTTTATGCTCTTATGTATTCCTAGGAACTTCAAAGAAGAGATAAAAGACTGTGTGCTCGCCCCCACTTTAGTGAAGCAGGAAGCCTTGCCATCAAGGCTTTGGGAAATCAAAGCAGCTTTGCTGGAAATAGATTATGCTTCATTACCCCGGATGGTCCAGCTCTACCCAGTCCCTGAATGATTCTAACTTCGGCAGCAATTACATCCGCATGTTTCAATAACTATCAGAGGAAATATGAGCCCTTAGAAACCTACTACATTTCAGGGTAATGCACTCAGCGCCCATATGGGATGCCAGGAATTGAACCCAGGTTCATCCCAGCTTGGCCTCATGCAAGGCAAATGCCCTACTGCTGTGCTATTGCTCCTGGCCCCAGGGTGAGATATTCTCATTATGAAAATTTTTCTTTTGACATGTTTTCAACCATTGTCTTTCTTTTTCTTTTTGGTTTTGGGGCCACACCCAGCAGTGCTCAGGATTTACTCCTGGCTCTGCACTCAGGAATCACTCCTGGCGGTGGTGATCAGGGGAATATATAGGATGCCGCAGATTGAACTGGGTTGACTGTATGCAAGGCCAGTGCCCTACTTCCTGTATATGTTCCAGCTCCATAAACCATTGTCTTTCTTTGCTTTCCATCATGAGAAGTTGTGGATCTGTCACAAAATGACCATTACCCCACTCCCTGCTTCCCTCCCATCCCATGTCTTGTCTTTCAGCAGCTGCTTTACACCATGGAGAAGGTAACCAAGGATAAATTTGGGATTGGTAGCACCTATCAAAAAATGGCCTGCAGGCAGTGTTCATTGCTAGCTTGGTTACCTGAAAATGACACTCTGACATCTTGTGAGTTGGGATGAGATGTCCATTACTATAAGTTAGACAGAATTCCCTAGAAGAAGCCTACGAGCCCTTAAACTTCTTTTTGCCTCATGTGGCAACTCACATAATAAATTATGACACCAGGGGAAGATCCAGGCTTGATGGATACTAAGTCTTTACAACTTGAGGGAGGGTAGATTTATTCCCCAAGGAAAATGCCAAGATAAGATTTTAAAATCTAGTACAAAATGGCATATTTACGGAAAATGGCAAGTAATTTTCAACAACCTGCAAAATGTAAGCAGTTGACTAATATTATAAAAATCTAGGGGGAAAAGTGTGTCTATTTTATAGGACTACTTGATACATCTCTTTAATGCCCTTATCTTTTTTTTTTTTGAGGGGGTGACATCTTTGTGTCTTCATATGACATGGACTTTGCAATATAATTTCCTATAGAAAGAACATGCCATTTTTCCTCTAGTTTATTTGGAATATATAGACATATGTACATATACACACACACATATATATATGTGTGTGTGTGTGTGTGATCTTGTCAAAGGCTAAGTTTTTGTCAAAAGATTTTGAATTTCCATAATTTTTTAATATTTTCCCAACTTTTTCTGCACCTATGCAAAATATTGCCAACCTTTATCTTTAAAGGTATCTACCCTAATCTTAGAATCATGGGATGTGAATTATTTTGGTTTTTTTTTTTGTGTGTGTGTGTGGTTTTTGGGTCACACCCGGCAGTGCTTAGGGGTTATTTCTGGATCCAGGCTCAGAAATTGCTCCTGGCAGGCACAGGGGACCATATGGGGCACCAGGATTCGAACCTGCATGAAAGGCAAACGCCTTACCTCCATGCTATCTCTCCGGCCCCATGTTTTTTCTATAAAGTCATTAGGGGGAGATGTTGGATTACTGGTCCTACCCTAATCAATATTCATCCTAGGATGTGATCTGGTGTTGGGAGTATTAGGTTATTCCCTACTTGGTATTCCTTTCCCACCCTAGTACATAGCCTCATTCTTGTCAATAAAAGCAGGGATCTGAGGAAGGCAGGCGCTCATTTTTGATCTTGCTCCATTAAACTGTATTCCTTCTTAAGAACAGAAAGCTTGTGTGGTTGGATTCCTTGCTTGAGTGCTAGATTTCCTAAACCCATTCTTGTATCTTTTCACTGTGTGGAGTATTTCCTGTGTCAACGTTCCCTCCAGAATTGATTCTCACCCGATCCTCATTTTGGAGTCCTGGGCTCTGCGCGCACACACACACACACACACACACACACACACACACACACACACACACACAACCAAACTGCTCTCTTACAGTAGGGTTTTTCATCTCCAAGTTGGTTATTGGTAAATTCTGTTAATCTAAATTGCTCAATATAGGAAACTTGACATCAAATTTCTCTTCTATTTGAGCTGTAAGATTTTATAACCATTCAGGCATTTGGCCCAGAAATCTTAGTTGATGACTCTGAATTGACGACCTCCCTTTCTGGTTTGGCTCTGATAATCTCATTGTACCAGCGACTTAATGATGTCAGAAGGTCATGTTAGGTCAAGCTGATATCGATGGTCAAATTATATAAAAGTCTATTCTTGACTTTTATTTAAAGTATAGCTCATTCTATTAAGGAATGGCTACTTTGGGTTTAATTTGAGAAATAAAAAACTTCTTGGCTTCTACTTCGCTTCTGAAAGTCAGAATAATTTCATTTATTTATTTTTTTTACTGTCTATTGGTGACCCTTTTTATCTCTAACTTTTTTCCATGTCCTGAGAGGCCCATCCCTATCAGAGGGGTACACTTTAACCTACACATCCATGATTTATGGGTCACCTCCAGTATCCTGTTCTGTCTTAACTCCTTTGATTTAGGGTCCTGTACTCTTGCAAATAATCTATTTTTGAAGGTAGGACTTAAAGGAAAAGACCCACATGAAGCCAAGAGGCAGATATAGGTCCCTTGGGTAGAGAACTTTGCAGTCCAAAGAACTCAAGTACAGGCAAAAAAGGAGAAGAGGTCAGTTCTATGTGTGCATATCCCTGGAATTATGAAGCTTATTCTGGTGAAAAAAATACAGTAGAAGGAGACCAGAATTGAGGCCTTGTGACGTGTGGGGCTAAGGAAAATTCCAAATACAGCAATGTGCCAACACCATTTATTTTTTCTGTTTGTTTTGTCTAAACAAAAGAGGTGGAAAATGTAAGGTATATCTTCCCCCAACACCCTTACCTAACTAAGCTTCTGATTGAGATGTTAACCCCACCTAGATAGTCAGATCTGCCCACACCGGGCATGTGGCACGCTATTTTGAATAAAGAATAAAAATTGCTGTCTGGGGGAGACGGGGAGCAGCAGCAGCAAGGGAGACAGACAGAGCTCCCGAGAGAAAGACACAAGTTAGGCAGACAAGGCACAGAGGCAGCATATGGCAGATAGGACCTTGGAATTAAAGCAAGCTGACTCCGATGAAACTTTAACTATCTACTTGTGAATTATTTCTCCACCATTTCCTGCATCTTCAGACCCACCAGCAGAAGGGGCTACAGGAGCAGTGTCTGGGGCAGCCTCACCCAACATGTGGACTTTAGACTTTATATTTTTTATTTAATCAACACCCCTGGTCTTGGGTTCTGATACCACCACCTTCTCTTCTCTCCACAGCTCAGTGGTTCTCAGCCAGGAACATTTCTTTTTCTTGCCACCATAGTAAGAGATATTGAACAATATCTGGGAATATTTTTAGTCGTTAGAACATGGCATGGGAAGTATTCTAGGCCAGAGAACAAGATTAGACATCCCAGAGGGAGATAGATAGATGCAGAATAGTCTCCCTCATCTATGGGTTTTAAGAAAATTAAAAGACATTTTTGCAATAATTCTCAGAGATAAAGAGAGAAGGGCTGGAAGGTCCAGCTCACGACATGAAGCTCATTGAAAAGAGTGGTGAGTGCAGTTAGAGAAATAACTACACTGACAACTATCATAACAATGTGAATGAATGAGGGAAGTAGAAAGCCTGTCTAGAGTACAGGCAGGTGTGGGGTGGGGAGGAGGGAGATTTGGGACATTGGTAATGGGAATGTTGCACTGGTGAAGGGGGGTGTTCTTTACATGACTGAAACCCAACTACAACAATATTTGTAATCAAGGTGTTTAAATAAAGATATTAAAAAAAGACTAGACATCCATGGTGCTGGACAAATAGTTCTGGAATTAGGCATGTAGCTGTACCCAGTTTAATCCTGGCATCACATACAGTCCCACAAACCCTGCCAGGTGTGATCCCTGAACACAGAGCCAGAAATAAGCCCTGAACACTTCTCAGCATGTCCCTCTCCCCAACCTCCACAAAACAAATATATGATGTCCAGGATAGCCTCTTACTGAAAAGAATGATTTGGCCCCAAATATCAGTAGTTCCCAGAGAAAGTAGCACAAACCTGAAGCTCCACTGGGTTCTTCAGTTGTTAGTCTTGAGTTTGCCTCACTGTCAGGTTTGGGGCTTCCAAAGAGTATAACTAACTCTTTGTTAGAAATTCTGCAACCCTTTAAAGTGTCTTGTCTTTGTTGGTTTAAGTGACCAATGCCTCCCATCTATCTTGGCCTCTTTTGTCTTTTTTTTTTCTCAAATTCTCAATCATCATTGCTCTATTATCTCCCCATGAATCCAGGAAACTTTTACCTTCCTCTGTTAGTGAGATATGACCTTCAGGAGATCCAGTGAAAGGATGTTTAAAGGAGGGATTATCACAGGCAGTAGAGGAGGCCAGGAAGACCCCCACGGTGCTGGATGCCAACTGGAAAGTTAAGAAGACTGGTGTTTGGGGTGAATCTGAAGTAGCAGCATAGCTGCAGCCATGTATGTACAGGAGAATATAACTAGGTATAGAAATACATATTAATTATAGAATCCTGGATAGTGGTGGATGTGGATGGATGGTGAGGCTTTTCTCTGCCGGCCCAGGCCACATGCCTGCAACCCCTTCCAGGCTTCAGGATAGCAGTGAGGAAAAGACTCACAGCCAATCAAGTTCCGGAGACATGAAGCTTTATTAATTATAGGCCACATATGTGATTTCTATCCTAACCTTTTAAGCAGGCTCTGCCCTGCCATTCATCCCTGTTTCTACCTCCATCCTGTCGCCTTCCACTGAAGCTTCTTCCTGAATTTGTCCCTGAGTCTTTCTCTGAATGTCTCTCTTAATCCCTTATACCCCTGAGGCAACCCTTTTATTAACAACCACAGATCCCCTCCCAGCTACGTGAGGGTCTCCCTCTACAGCTGAGATAGGAGGAAGTTGGGGGAGTTCCCAGGTACCAGTGAAGAGTTGTCCTCACCTTTCCCTGTGAAGTGGGACCTTGCACTTTTCTGAATACTGTACATACTATTATAAGAATGGATTTGGCTAATTTTATTTTATTTTTTTTTACAAATCCAAAATGTAAATTTAAACACAATTAAAGTGAGGTCTTTGGAGGGCTTCTTCTTAGCTACTCTTGGACAAAATTGAGGAGAGTGCTGCTTTTCCCACTTGCATTTTATTTTATCTTTTAGCATAATGAGCTGAGTAGAACTTGTAAAGTAGCAGATACATTTTGGTGTCCTCCATGAAGAGACATGTTGGTTTCTTAGGTCTGCTATTACAAAGTGTTTCCCAACCTGGATGGCTTAAAGGGAACAATTAGCTTCTAAGTTAAAGTCAAGGTCTGTAGCACTGAGTTCCCTCTGAGATGCTGAGAAAGGAATGGAAGGAACGCCGCTCCCTGGCTGCCTTCTAGCTTTAGGAGCTCTCAGCATTGCGTGACTTGTAGATGAATCACTCAAGTTCTCTGCATTCCTTTCTTCCTTGTCTTTTTGAAGGATATGGGAAGGTGCCATTCTCACTGGGGCTCAGGGTTGTTATCGGCAGTGCTCTGGGAACATTATGTGATGCTGGGAATTGAACCAAGGTCAACTGCATGTAAGGCAAGCGCCTTATCCCTGTACTCCTCTCTACCATCTCTACATGGTCTTTCCCTCTCAGTATATCTTTGTGTCCAATATTCCTTTCTTAAAAGGACCTGGTTGTGCCAGATGAGAGCCCACCCTACTAATCTTATTCAAACTCTGTGAAGACTTGTTTTCCAAATAAGGTCCCAGTCTGAGGAACTGGGAATTAGCACTTGATAAACTTTTTCCTTCTTTCTTTTTTTTTTTTTTTTTTGGTGTCAGGAACTAGGAGAAGAAGGAAACACACTCAACCTAGCACAGGACATATTCATATTGTATACTCTCCCTGGGAATTTTCTTTTTGTTTTTGTTTGGGTCTTGGGCATGATTACTCCTGATTCAAAGCCCAGGGGCCACTCTTAATGATGCCAAGGGACCATCTGATATTGGGGATCAGACCTACACTCAGTCCATTGAAATAGTTTCTTGGGTCAAAGGTGATTTTTTTTGGTGGGTGTATGAGGTTGTCTTATATGTATTCAGGTTCAGCGTGAATATTTTGGCTTTGCTTTATTTTGAAGAATTTTTGAAATTTCCTTTTGAAATAATAGTCTTTAGGAAACTTCCCCTCAAATCACAGTCTCAGAAAGAGGAAGTTCTTCAGGAAAAGAAGTCAAGGGAAAACTCCAGAGGTCAGTGAAAGGAGGAGAGGATCTGAAACCTAATTTTGTTTCAGTATGAACTGAGCTGTCTCTATTTGATTCTTTGTTGTTTTGAGGGGGAAAGTGTGGTGGGGTGGACTACATCCGGAGGCTCAGGGATTACGCCTGGCTCTGTGCTCTTGACAGGCTTGGGGGACAGGCTCAGGGGACAGCAAACACCCTACCCACTCTACTATCACTCAGGACTCTTCTATTTGATTCTTTGGTTGCCATTTATCTCTTTCCTGAACTAGCTTCACAAGGGTGAACTTCCTGTTTTGTATCTGTTCACCATAGTTCTTCCAGTGCTCCTGGCAGTGTCTTATGCAGGGGGTCCTTACTTGGATCTGAATGATTGAGCCTATTGTTTCTACACTGCTTGTCTGAGCTAGCAGCAGAATGATAACATCTTAGGAAATCATTTCTCACTTCAGCTTTTGAAATGAACTGACTTGTGTAAGAGGCTTGATTAAAATTGGAGGAAATGTAGCTAATCTTAGAATTCTATTCAACTTTATGGTATCTAATAGGTCCTTGACATTTTTTAGGTGCTAAGGAGTGTAGAGTGAAAATTGGGCAAGAGTAATGCATTCTGTCTCTGCTCTTTAGAAAAACTGTGTGTGAGCCCCATAATTTAATTTGACCGAATCTGTCTTAAAGCACACTGATGGATTATAACCTGATTCATCTCTTACTCAGAGGCTAATAATAGAGGATGATACAGGAATTCTTTTACCTAGCATGGAACATTTTCTCCAAGGTCTGGATGGAAGTCAGTGGAATCACGTCACTCAATCCTATGAAATCTGCCACTGGGGGACACCTGGTACTTGGCATTGGTTTCAGAATGAAATGACTCTTGAGCAGAAACTGCCGTCATTTAGGAGTTTGAAGAAGTGTCAGAGGATGTGACGACCATGAGTTTTCCCGCAGATAGCCCCCATCAAGTTCTCCTGAAGGACAGTGCTTCCTGATCACAGGCTGCTTTTGTTTGTTGTTGAGAGAAATTCTAACAGTTAGATGGACTGTGAGAAAGAGAAATTGGGATTTCTCAGAATATTTTGTTGCTGAAAAGCCTCTGATGATATCCCAGTTGTTTTATGTGTGTGTGTTTTTTTTGTTTTTGTTTTTTGATTTTGGGTCACACCTGGCAGCACTCAGGGGTTCCTCCTGGCTCTATGCTCAGAAATCACTCCTGGCAGGCTCAGGAGACCATATGGGATGCCGGGATTCGAACCACCGTCCTTCTGCATGCAAGGCAAACACCCTACCTCCATGCTATCTCTTCGCCCCTCTAGCTCCTGTTTTTAATAAAATAAAAATTATTCTATTTCACCCAGATGTCTGCTTTAAACTTGCTGAGTCCTTAATTTGAGAAGAGAAGATGTGACCATGGCAGGGTGAGCAGAAAGGAGAGTCCTTGACTTCTAATCTGTCTAATGATTATAACTCTGCGGTCTCTGCACATATCAGGGTAGGCAGAGAGCAGGATTGCAATGACAGGAGTGGAAGCAAATGTCCAGGTATAGGGAGCTTTGTATGAAGTGTGGTAGTAGCTATTACCTTAGTGTTATTTTTAAAGTATTATCCACTTTTCTGTTTTGTCAACACTATTGCTTGATGTGTAGTGTCACCTTAATGGTTGATATAAATTTCTTTTATAGATGAAGAAATAGACTCTAAATGGGGGTGGAAGGCGTAGGGGGACTCAGTAATTCCTAAGCCTGTGAATCAAAAGAAACCTCCAAGATGATTGGTTCCAGAGTCCTCATGTCCTCTCTCCTTCTTATAGAACCTTGTGTGGTTCATACACTAGAGAGACACCCGTAGAAAGTGACATTGCCTGAGCACATGGCAGAGCGAGGCAGGAATGGGCAATTGCAACCAGGTTCCCTCTGCTTTGTGATATCCTGGCTTCATGTCATTAGAGAAAAGAACCAAGATTTCCTCCTTCTTCTCTTCTAAGTGGCCTTTCAGGGTCCCTTTTTCCTTTCAGAAATTGCCTTCTCCAGGTGCTGGAGTGATAGCACAGCAGTAGGGCGTTTGCCTTGCATATGGCTGATCCAGGACAGACCTAGGTTCAATCCCAGCATTCCCATATGATCCCCCAAGCCAGGAGTGATTTCTGAGCTCATAGTTAGGAGTAACCCCTGAGCATCACTGAGTGTGGCCCTAAAACAAAACAAAACAAAACAAAACAAAAAGAACCTTCTCCGGCCTCAAACTCTTGTGGGCTTTCTGCCAGTACTTTGGTACCACACCTTATAGTCTCCCAACCTATAACATTTATTGGTCTAATTTCCTTGCTTTGGGCCTTGGAAAATAATTGGCTTGCCTATTTATCTAACAAGTCACAGCACCCTGCTTTGGAGCCTAGGACTTCACTGTAATGACAATATGTCCCTGGCTCTGTCTAGATGCTCATAGTTGAACTCTGGGGCAGGGTGCACGTTATCTGCATGGAGATTCACGAAGCCTCTTGAGCTCAGCAGAAACCAACATCCTTGATCTGAGCATGTCTGTGCTGAGACCATATCTCCAGAACTTCTGCTGTTCTCTCTGTCCTCAGAAAAATGTGCTGGGAAAGGCAACTGTGCACACTTTGCTTTTCCCCAAAATACATACTATATTAAATGTTCTGATGTCAGCCATTTAATAGCATTAGGTAGATACATATTGTGCAGCCTTCACATCTATCCATCTCTATACCTCTCCAAATGGAATATCTATGCTTGTTACAAAACAACTCCTGATCCATCCTGTGTATTTTGGGGTGATGGTGGTAGGGTTGACTGTATGCAAGGCAATATCTTTACTTCCTGTTCTCTCTCTTCAACCCTCCATCTACCCTTTCTTCCCCCCTCACTTCTTTCTGTATTCTATCCCTATCTGTGGATCATCATTGTGACTAGGGTGTGCCTTGGTATACTTTTCTTTGTATCTCTTATAGCTAGTACTCTTCTTGCATGCACTCTATCTCTGGGAACTTCTCAGGAATGATGTCCTTGACTGTTGATTCTTCATGAGTATTTTCTTTCTGGGTCTCTGATAATCCAATGTTCTTGTGTTGTTTCTTTCTCTCTTTTTTAAATAATTATTTAAACACCATGATTACAAACATGTTTTAAGATGGGTTTCGGTTATAGTAAAAGAACATCTACCCTTTTTTTTTTTTTTTTTTGGTTTTTGGGTCACACCCGGCATTGCTCAGGGGTTACTCCTGGCTGTCTGCTCAGAAATAGCTCCTGGCAGGCACGGGGGACCATATGGGACACCAGGATTCGAACCAATCACCTTTGGTCCTGGATCGGCCGTTTGCAAGGCAAACGCCGCTGTGCTATCTCTCCGGGCCCACATCTACCCTTTCTTAATCCCTTGGCCACTCCACTCTACTTTCTATTTCTATGGATTTGCCTTTTATAGGTACCATATATGTCTACAGTTATTTCACTTAGCAGGTTTTTGAGGTTTATTCTTATAGTTGTATTTAACATTTATTTGTACTTAAGATGGAAAAATATTCATTCCACTGTATATATTTATATTTACAGTACATCTCATGTATCCACTAGTGTGTTCAAGGACTTTAGGACTTGTTGCATTAAATAATTAACGATGAGGCTGGATGGTGGATGATGCCATCCAGCCCACATGGCTCTGCAACCTCCATGCAGCCGGCCGGGTCCCAGGCCCAGGTGAAATCACTCACTCACTCGCAGCCATCAGGAAGAATTATCTTTATTCATGCCCTTGCCACCACAGGTGTGTGGCCTATGTCAACCTTTCAAGCATTCAGCAATATTTTGCTAGCCCTGCATCTTATCTCCTGTTAGCCATCTTCCCTTTGGGCTCCATGCGGCCCAAAGATCCAAAAGCCAGGAAGCCAAGCCGGGCCAAGAGAGAAACGGCAAAAGGGCCGAATCCCCTGGCTCAGAGGTTTATCTATCCTTTTCCAGACCCCTCCCAGAAATGGGAGGTCTTGCAGGTAGTTACACCTATTATCCGGTTCCCAAAACTCCTCCCAGATATGGGTGGGTCTTGGGGTACACCACATTTCCCCCTTTTTTAAATATTTTCATGCGCCAACGTAATAAAGTGAAAATTAATATACCAGCCCTTTTCAAAAACATATCATTTGCAAAATATACTTTACACCTGTAACCTAAAATTCTATTAATGCTTTTTTACCAAGCACTATTTCGGAACTTTCATGTTCCTATATTTTTAAACTATATTGGGGGAACTTCAATGTTCCTATATATTTCCTATACACAAGTACTTTAGCATACATGTATAACATACATTTTAAAAACAGGCTAAGTACATTAAAATACACAGTAAAACATTTTGCAATTGAAAATATTAACTCTGAAAGACAACAAAACACATTTAAATTATAAAGAAAATGACTTAAGACAAAGATGCAGGTGGTTAGAAATTAGATGTTTAAATGAGCTAAACTGAATTACTTCCCTTTTATTTTTATTTTTTAACTACTAACTAAGTAAAACTTATGCCATCACCAACTATGAGTAAAATATTACTACCCACTAATTTTCTACACCTAAAACCATAGTTCAGATGATTAATTTGTCCCACGCTGATCTCACCACGTGGCTTCTTTAAACTTTTAAAGTTCAGATGTTGTTTTGTCCCACGCTGATTTCACCACGTGGCTTCCTTTCAGTTTCAGTCCCCGCAGACGGTTTTGTAGACCATGAGGTTCCCGGTTCGCTGGAGGGTGGATTCCAGGTTTTTTGCTTTTCCGGGCAAAGCTGAGCCCAGCCGAGCCCAGCCGCTTCTTCCCTCCGGGCGCACTTAGCAAGCCAGTTTTTGGCCACACCTCACGGGGCGCTTTTGGAGGTTCAAAGTTCAAAGTGATTTAAACTAAAAGTTCAGTCCGAAATTTCCAAAGTCAAAATCCAAATTCAAGCCAAAGGTCATTTTCAGAAAATCAGTCCACTTTAAATACAGTCTTTTTTTCTCCTCCGTTTCCAATTTAAGCTTTTAATAAGTTTTTGTATAGGCCGAGGTTTTTGTTTCTTGTAACAAAGTTTCAGTTCTGGGCCTTGGCCAGAGGTGGTGCAAGCTTTCACCTCTCTTGTTTTAATGGCCTTTGAACCCCCAGATGGGGTGTCGGCCATTTTTAAAAATGGTTGCACGTGGCCCAGGGTTTTGGGCTCAGTGCACCCGACAAGAGCCAAAATTAAACTGAAAAGCAGAAATGTTACCATTGTTGCTGGTTTCTTGGGTCCAGGATTCAGGTCAAAGTTCGGAGCGCCAGATGTAGAATTAAATAATTAACGATGGGGCTGGATGGTGGATGATGCCATCCAGCCCACATGGCTCTGCAACCTCCATGCAGCCGGCCGGGTCCCAGGCCCAGGTGAAATCACTCACTCACTCGCAGCCATCAGGAAGAATTATCTTTATTCATGCCCTTGCCACCACAGGTGTGTGGCCTATGTCAACCTTTCAAGCATTCAGCAATATTTTGCTAGCCCTGCATCTTATCTCCTGTTAGCCATCTTCCCTTTGGGCTCCATGCGGCCCAAAGATCCAAAAGCCAGGAAGCCAAGCCGGGCCAAGAGAGAAACGGCAAAAGGGCCGAATCCCCTGGCTCAGAGGTTTATCTATCCTTTTCCAGACCCCTCCCAGAAATGGGAGGTCTTGCAGGTAGTTACACCTATTATCCGGTTCCCAAAACTCCTCCCAGATATGGGTGGGTCTTGGGGTACACCACAAGGACTGATATTGCTTTGGGGCCATTATCAGTAGTGCTGTTGTAAACAATTATGAGTGAGTATTTGTTTGAGTTTTCTGCTTTCAGCACTTTCGGTTACAGACTGGGAATAGAATTACTGGATTGGATGGCAAATATGTATCTCTTTGAGGAACCGCCAGTTTTCATATAATAGTAGCTCTGTTTTAATACATGAGACTTTACTCTCACTTGTTTTTCAGTCTGTTTCATGAACTTTTATTTTTATTTATTTGATAGAATGGTTTGGATCATTCAGTACTATTGAGTGGCACTTCCTAACCCTGCACAGGAGTGACCATACCAATAGTTGAGGGCATGTAATGGTGGCTGGGATTCCACAGGGGTTGATGAGATGCAAGGCAATACCTTAATATCAATTCTCTGGTCCTAATTCTTGAACTTTAATAGGAAGAGTCCATTTCTTGTTATTCAGAATTTATGCCACATTGTGTTCCCCTGTTGTTATATCATTCATACATTAATTAATTTAGCCAAAACACATTTATAAAGTGCCACAAGATGCCAGGAATTATCCTAAGCCAGAGGCCCTGGGTAGTAAAATATTCATGGATTAATTAAACTACATAGTGCTTATTATTTTTTTAAAAAAAGAAGACAAGAAGCAAATTATGTATCTTTGGAAAGTGTGATAGTGATAAGAATAATTATAGCAGCATGGAAATTATTTTGATATGTTGTTTTAATAAAAACAAAGGGTTTCAGACTACTTACTCTTGGCTCTGCATTCAGGGATCACTCCTGCCGGGCTTGGAGGGGAGCCAGGGATCAGATTCTGATAGGTCACATTTGAGGCAAATACTGTAGCTGTTGTACCAACTTTCTCTGTCCCCTTTCCTCTTTTTGAAATCTGGGTAATTCTTAGGAAACCACTTGGTCTTACAGCTCTGAGATAGCCTTAAGCCCAAACACCAAAGCAATTCCATACAGATGAAAATCAGAGGGTGAGCACAGTGAAGGAATCTGCAAGTCAGGGAGTCTTTTTGTTTTCCTAAATTCCACAAGTACTTTTTCCTGATTTTTTTGGGGGGGGGCCACACCCTGCACCGTTTGGGGTCTGCTCCTGGCTTTGTGTTCTGGATTATTTCTTTTGGTGCTCATGGGACAATGGAGTGCTAGAAATGGCAGGTATGATTCTGGAAAGATTGCACGGTGGTAGGGCATTTGCCTTGCACGCAGTCAAATTCAGGAGGGAAGGTGGTTCAAATTCCTGCATCCCATAAGGTCCCCCGAGGCTGCCAGAGGCGATTTCTGAGCAGAGCCAGGAGTAACCCCTGAGCACCGCTGGGTGTGACTCCAAAAAAACAAAAACAAAAAACAAAACAAAACAAAAAGAAATGGCAGGCAAGGAGATAATTAATCCTGTTGAACTGTCTCTAGGTGCTCCTTTTGTTTATCTTATCCTTGGAGTGTTGGAAATTTTATTTATTTATTCTTAACATTTATTTATTTATTTAGGTTTTTGGATCGCACCTGGTGGCACTCAGGGTTACTCCTGGCTCTACACTCAGAAATCGCTCCGGGCAGGATCAGGGGACCATGTGGGACTGGGGGAATTGAAACTGGGCACATATAAGGCAAACGCCCTACCATACATCCTGAAACTTTTTGTTTTGTTTTGTTTTTTGGGCCATACCCGGTGATGCTCAAGAGTTACTCCTGGCTAGGCACTCAGAAATCACTCCTGGCTTGGGGTACCATATGGGATGTTGGGGGATCGAAACGGGTTCTGTCCTAGGCTAGCGTGGGCAAAACAGATGCCTTACCCCTTGTGCCACTGCACCGGCCCCTTTAAAAACTTTTTAAGCTTTTTAAATATTTTTGCTTTTATTTTTATTTTTTTTTATTTTTTGGTTTTTGGGCCACACCCGGCAGTGCTCAGGGGCTACTCCTGGCTGTCTGCTCAGAAATAGCTCCTGGCAGGCACTGGGGACCATATGGGACACCGGGATTCGAACCAACCACCTTTGGTCCTGGATCGGCTGCTTGCAAGGCAAACACCGCTGTGCTATCTCTCCGGGCCCAAAACTTTTTATTTTTAAAAATTGAATCACCATGAATTACAAAGAACATTTATATTGCTATTCAGTTAAAAACAGCTCGTCTATTTTCTTTTACAGTTGTTTTTTTACTTACTCAAACAAAAACAAAAAAACCCTTTGAAAATTATAAAGATTAACTCCATTTTCTTGCTGTGTTTCAACTATTTGAATTTTTAAAATAGGACTATACTTCTCCATCTTTGTTTTTGTCTGTAGAAAGACAAAGAGCTCCATTGTATTTGAATCTGCTGGAGAACATCTATTTCCAACAGGCTTGTGTGGTGTGGACTGACCCCAGTGACTGACCACTGACAGATGTTGGCTGTTGTAAGGTTCTTTGTCTGAAGGTTAACGAGGTTCTAGCAGAGTTTCAAGATAGGATCCTGATTCTCAGCGACCATGAGTGTCCTGTACGCAGCAGGGACACTAGAAACAGGTGCTCAAGGGGAGAGTAAATGAACATGCAAGGAGTCTATAGTTATTTCCATGACAGTATACTTCAAGGGTGGAGAAATTCTGTATCTCGTAGGCCAAGGGAATTCCCTTCCTTCTTTTTCTTTTTCTTTCTTTTCTTTCTTTTCCTTCTTTTTCTTTCTTTCTTTCTTTCTTTCTTTCTTTCTTTCTTTCTTTCTTTCTTTCTTTCTTTCTTTCTTTCTTTCTTTCTTTCTTTCTTTCTTTCTTTCTTTCTTTCTTTCTTTCTTTCTTTCTTTCTTTCTTTCTTTCTTTCTTTCTTTCTTTCTTTCTTTCTCTCTTTCTCTCTTTCTCTCTTTCTCTTTCTCTTTCTTTCTTTCTTTCTTCTTTCTTCTTTCTTTCTTTCTTTCTTCTTTCTTTCTCTTTCTTTCTTTCTTTCTTTCTTTCTTTCTTTCTTTCTTTCTTTCTTTCTTTCTTTCTTTCTTTCTTTCTTTCTTTCTTCCTTCCTTCCTTCCTTCCTTCCTTCCTTCCTTCCTTCCTTCCTTCCTTCCTTCCTTCCTTCCTTCCTTCCTTCCTTCCTTCCTTCCTTCCTTCCTTCCTTCTTTCTTTCTTTCTTTCTTTCTTTCTTTCTTTCTTTCTTTCTTTCTTTCTTTCTTTCTTTCTTTCTTTCTTTCTTTCCTTTTCTTTCTTTTCCTCCCTTCCTCCCTTTCTCCCTTCCTCCCTCCCTCCCTCCCTCCCTCCCTCCCTCCCTTCCTCCCTTCCTCCCTTCCTTCCTTCCTTCCTTCCTTCCTTCCTTCCTTCCTTCCTTCCTTCCTTCCTCCCTCCCTCCCTCCCTTCCTTCCTTCCTTCCTTCCTTCCTCCCTTCCTTCCTTCCTTCCATCCTTCCTTCCTTCCATCCTTCCTTCCTTTCTTCCTTTCTGTTTTTGGGCCACACCCGGTGACGCTCAGAGGTTACTTCTGGCTATGCGCTCAGAAGTCGCTCCTGGCTTGCGGGACCATATGGGACGCTGGGGGATCGAACCGCGGTCTGTCCTAGGCTAGCGCTGGCAAAGCAGACACCTTACCTCTAGCGCCACTGTGTTGGCCCTGGGAATTCCTTTTCTTTTTTTTTTTTTTTGGTTTTTGGGCCACACCCAGCGGTGCTCAGGGGTTACTCCTGGCTGTCTGCTCAGAAATAGCTCCTGGCAGGCACGGGGGACCATATGGGACACCGGGATTTGAACCAACCAGCTTTGGTCCTGGATGGGCTGCTTGCAAGGCAAACGCCGCTGTGCTATCTCTCCGGGCCCGGGAATTCCTTTTCTAATGACCCTAATATTTACTGTACCTATGCAGAAGGGAAAAATAATCTTTTTTTATTTATTTATCTATTTTTTGTTAAATTCTTTGTTTTGGTGTGGATATTGAAGTTGTCTCCATTTTATTTTTTTTTCCTCTTTTCTTCTTCCTTTCTGCGCTCTGAGCTCTGTCATGTTTTTTATTTCAAGACCATGGCTATTATGTGGTGCTTATCTTTATTGCTGTAGTGCTCACTGGATATTTTATTTGATACTTCTTTTTGTATCGTTGTGGTGTTTCACTTTCTTTTTCCCTTTCCACTCTCAAACTGAGGATGAGAGCCTCTAGAAGGACTCCACCCATTTTTGGTGTATTTGATTTTTACCCCATTTTATTGCTTTTCTCTTCTTTAAACAAAACTACATAACTTGAACTATCTAGTCCCGCCTCCCAATTAGAGGGGGAAATAATGGAGGGTACTAAGACCAAACAGTTGTATGATCACTAGTAGTAAGCTAGGCACAGAAGGGACCACTCATTCCAGCAGCCCGGGGGGTGAGGGTGAGGGTGGGGGATATGGGAGGCAGGATGGAAACGAAGGTGGAAGAAGGACAATTTGGTGAAGGGAATTTCCCTGATTCAATGTTAATATGTACCTAAAATATTATTACTGTGAATGATATGTAAGCCACTATGATTAAAATAAAAATTATACTTAAAAGAAACAGGTACTGGTGACAACAGGCAGAAAAAACCCACAAAAGTACACCGGCCCAGTGGGGCCCAACTGTGAAAAACTGTGAATTTGACCTGTATATGTCTGTCTACTGTCCTCTTGAGTGAAACTCTTGCGAGTGGGGCAAAAAGAGGCTCCAGAAAACTCGCTCGCCCAGACGCCATTTTCAGGGAGGGACTGCAGAGCATGAAAACCGGCATAACTTTGCAAAAGCCGGCTCCCTGTGTGTGACAACAGGTGGGGAAAACCCACGAAAGTACACCGGCCCAGTGGGGCCCAACTGTGAAAAACTGTGAGTTTGACCTGTATATGTCTGTCTACTGTCCTCTTGCGTGAAACGCTACGCGGCCGTGCACTCTTTCTAAGGAAAGAACACCATTGCAACAAGAAGGAAAAATTACACTAAGAACGGTGCTATATCACAGAAGCAAACATTTCTCTCCGGACTGTCTTCTCTGTTGCATGCTCGGGCCTAAGATTTGACCCAGTGTGAGGCTTCATCCACGGAGGACTCCCCTCCCTTAGAGGCAAGTCAGCCCATCCAGAAAGGGAGGAGCCAGAGGAGCGTGCTGCCTGCATCATATAGACAATGAATACCACCACAACACGTAGAAAAACCCACAATACAAGTGTGACAATGGGGAAACAACACAGGCCAGCATCAGACATAGAGAATGAAGATGACAATTCTGAGGACCAGATAATGACCAACCAACTAATCAACCTCTCAGATAAGGACTTTAGACTAGCAATATGGAAGATGCTCAACGGACTCCAAGAAACCATGGATCGAGTTGAACAGAACACTAATAAGAACCAAGAAAATATGAAGACAGAAATCACAAAACTCCAAACTGAAATAACATGTCAACTAACAGGACTGAAAAAGTCAGTAAACGAAGTGAATGACAAAATGAATAAGCTCTGGGACAGGGTATCAGAAGCTGAGAATAGACTTGGTGCTGTGGAAGATGAGATACATAACAATTCCATACAACAGGAGAGATTAGACAAAAAACTTAAAGCAAATGAGCAGACAATGGAAAAATTAGTCAAAAATGGGAACATATGAAAATAGAAGTCTATGATCAGATCAACAGAAACAACTTAAGAATCATTGGAGTCCCAGAGACCCAGGAAGAAAACTTCCAGGAAGAATCAACGGTCAAGAACATCATTAAAGAGAAACTTCCAGAGCTAAAGAATATATGTGATCAAATCCTGCATGCCCGAAGAGTACCAACCAAAAGAGACCCCAGAAAAATCACCCCAAGACACATCCTAGTCACAATGACAAATCCCACAGATAGAGACAGAATTCTGAAAACAGCAAGATCAAAAGGGGAAATCACGTTCAAGCAAGCTTCCCTGAGATTTACAGCAGACCTGTCACCAGAAACACTCAATGCCAGAAAGCAGTGGTGGGATATTGTGACAAGACTGAATGAAATGAATGCTTCACCCAGAATACTATACCCAGCAAAACTCACTTTCTGGTTTGACGGAAGAATACATGGTTCCACAGACAAAAAACAGCTCAGAAACTTCACAGACACAAAACCAGTCTTAAGAGAAAAACTGAAAGACCTAATCTAAGACAAGACTACCCAAAAGACACACCAAAGTTTGAAATAAAGATGGCGTTAAATCCCAGGACAATTCTTTCTCTCAACGTCAATGGACTAAATGCACCAGTTAAGAGACACAGAGTGGCTAAATGGATCAAAAAACTCAATCCAACCTTCTGCTGCCTACAAGAAACGCACCTGAATGGTCAGAACAAACATAGACTCAAAATAAAAGGCTGGAGAAAAATTATCCAAGCAAACAACACCCATAAAAAGCTGGAGTGGCCATACTAATATCAGATAATGCAAACTTTATACTCAGGAAGGTTGTAAGGGACAAAGATGGACATTTTATATTAATCAAGGGGTACGTAGAGCAGGAAGAATTCACTCTCCTAAACATATATGCACCGAATGAGGGGCCAGCAAAATATTTAATACAACTGTTGACAAATCTGAAAAATAATATCAACAACAACACAATAATTGTGGGGGACCTTAACACGGCTTTGTCAACACTGGATAGGTCAACCAGACTGAAACCCAACAAGAATATACTAGACCTGTGGAGAGAAATGGAAGAAAGAGGCCTAGTGGATATATATAGGACACTCCATCCCCAGAAACCTGGATACACATTCTTCTCCAATGTACATGGGACATTCTCCAGGATAGACTACATGCTGGCACATAAAACATACCTCCATAAGATCAAGAGGATAGAAATTTTGCAGACTACCTTCGCTGACCACAAGGCTCTGAAATTATTTGTGAACTCCAAAGGGACTCAGAAGAAACACTTTAACACCTGGAAGTTAAACAGCCTCATGCTCAATAACCAGTGGGTCCGAGATAAAATCAAGGAGGAAATCAAAAGGTTCCTGGAAACAAATGACAATAAAGACACAAACTATCAGAACTTATGGGACACAGCAAAAGCAGTACTGAGAGGAAAATTTATAGCTTTGCAAGCACACATCAGGAAGGAAGAAGGAGCTTACCTGAGTAGCTTAATGACACAGCTAATAGAACTAGAAAATGCTCAACGAAAGGACCCAAGAATAGGAAGACAGAAGGAAATAACAAAGCTGAGAGCAGAAATCAACGAAGTGGAAACCCAAAAAAACAATCCGAAAGATCAACGAAAGCAGAAGTTGGTTCTTTGAAAAAATAAACAAGATTGATAGACCACTGGCAAACCTAACAAAGAAAGAGAGAGAGAGAGAAACTTGATAACTCGTATCAGGAATGAAAAAGGAGAGATCACTACTGATATGACAGAGATTCAAAGGGTAATCAGAAACTACTTTGAAAAACTCTACACCACTAAAAATGAGAACCTGGAAGAAATGGATAAATTCTTGGACTCTTATAATCTTCCACAGTTGAAGGAAGAGGATGTAGCATATCTAAACACCCCCATCACCATTGATGAAATTAAAACAGTAATCAAATGTCTGCCGAAAAACAAAAGCCCAGGTCCAGATGGATTCACTAATGAATTCTATCAAAATTTCCAAGAGGAACTACTGCCAATCTTGGCAAGACTCTTTCATGAAATTGAACAAGCAGAAACACTTCCAAATAGCTTTTATGAAGCCAACATCACCTTGATACCTAAACCAGACAGAGATGCTACAAAAAACGAAAATTACAGACCAATATCACTGATGAATGCAGATGCAAAGATCCTCAACAAAATCCTGGCAAATAGGATTCAATGCCTCCTTAAGAAGATCATCCACTACGATCAAGTAGGTTTCATCCCAGGAATGCAAGGATGGTTTAACATCCGTAAATCTATCAACATAATACACAACATCAATAACAAGAAAAATAAAAACCACATGATCATATCAATAGATGCAGAGAAAGCATTTGATAAGGTCCAACACCCATTCTTGATCAAAACTCTCAGCAAGATGGGAATGGAGGGAACCTTTCTCAATATAGTGAAGGCCATCTACCACAAGCCAGTGGCAAACATTATCCTCAATGGAGAAAAACTAAAAGCCTTCCCTCTAAATTCTGGCACAAGACAAGGCTGTCCTCTCTCACCACTCCTATGCAACATAGCACTGGAAGTACTTGCTATAGCGATTAGGCAAGAAAAGGATATCAAGGGAATCTAGATAGGAAAGGAAGAAGTCAAGCTCTCACTGTTTGCAGATGACATGATACTCTACTTAGAAAACCCTAAAGACTCTATCAAAAAACTTCTAGAAACAATAGACTCATATAGCAAGGTGGCAGGCTACAAAATTAACACACAAAAATCAATGGCCTTTCTATACACCAATAGTAATAAGGATGAAATGGAAATTAAGAAAACAACCCCATTCACAATAGTGCCACACAAACTCAAATATCTTGGAATCAACTTGACTAAATATGTGAAGGACCTATACAAGGAAAACTATAAAACTCTGCTCCAAGAAATAAGAGAGGACACACGGAAATGGAAACACATACCCTGCTCATGGATTGGCAGGATTAACATAATCAAAATGGCAATACTCCCCAAGGCATTATACAGATTTAATGCCATCCCTCTAAAGATACCCATGACATTCTTCAAAGAAGTGGATCAGACACTTTTGAAATTCATTTGGAACAATAAACACCCTCGAATAGCTAAAGCAATCATTGGGAAAAAGAATATGGGAGGAATTACTTTCCCCAACTTTAAACTGTACTACAAAGCAATAGTTATCAAAACAACATGGTATTGGAATAAGGACAGGTCCTCAGATCAGTGGAATAGGCTTGAATACTCAGAAAATGTTCCCCAGACATACAATCACCTAATTTTTGATAAAGGAGCAGGAAATCCTAAATGGAGCAGGGAAAGCCTCTTCAACAAGTGGTGTTGGCACAATTGGATAGCCACTTGCAAAAAATTGAACTTAGACCCCCAGCTAACATCATGTACGAAGGTAAAATCCAAATGGATTAAAGACCTCGATATCAGCCCCAAAACCATAAGATATGTAGAACAGCACCTAGGCAAAACACTCCAGGACATTATAGGCATCTTCAAGGAGGAAACTCCCCTCTCCAAGCAAGTGAAAGCAGAGATTAACAGATGGGAATATATTAAGCTGAGAAGCTTCTGCACCTCAAAGGAAATAGTGCCCAGGATACAAGAGTCCCCCACTGAGTGGGAGAAACTATTCACCCAATACCCATCAGATAAGGGGCTAATCTCCAAAATATACAAGGCACTGACAGAACTTTACAAGAAAAAAACATCTAACCCCATCAAAAAATGGGGAGAAGAAATGAACAGACACTTTGACAAAGAAGAAATACACATGGCCAAAAGACACATGAAAAAATGTTCCACATCACTAATCATCAGGGAGATGCAAATCAAAACAACGATGAGATACCACCTCACACCCCAGAGAATGGCACACATCACAAAGAATGAGAATAAACAGTGTTGGTGGGGATGTGGAGAGAAAGGAACTCTTATCCACTGCTGGTGGGAATGCCGTCTAGTTCAACCTTTATGGAAAGCGATATGGAGATTCCTTCCAAAAACTGGAAATCGAGCTCCCATATGATCCAGCTATACCACTCCTAGGAATATACCCTAGGAACACAAAAATACAATACAAAAACCCCTTCCTTACACCTATATTCATTGCAGCACTATTTACCATAGCAAGACTCTGGAAACAACCAAGATGCCCTTCAACAGACGAATGGCTAAAGAAACTGTGGTACATATACACAATGGAATATTATGCAGCTGTCAGGAGAGATGAAGTCATGAAATTTTCCTATACATGGATGTACACGGAATCTATTATGCTGAGTGAAATAAGTCAGAGAGAGAGAGAAAAACGCAGAATGGTCTCACTCATCTATGGGTTTTAAGAAAAATGAAAGACACCCTTGTAATAATAATTTTCAGACACAAAAGAGAAAAGAGCTGGAAGTTCCAGCTCACCTCAGGAACCTCACCACAAATAGTGATGAGTTTAGTTAGGGAAATAACTACATTTTGAACTGTCCTAATAACGAGAATGTATGAGGAAAATGGAGAGCCTGTCTAGAGTACAGGCGGGGGTCGGGTGGGGAGGAGGGAGACTTGGGACATTGGTGATGGGAATGTTGCACTGGTGATGGGTGGTGTTCTTTATGTGACTGAAACCCAAACACAATCATGTATGTAATTAATGTGTTTAAATAAATTAAAAAAAATAAAAATAAAGAAACAGGTACTGTGTGAGGTTTAGCTGCAAACATTCAACATTTGCAACTTCCCCTTCTCCAAAGAACTCACAGTTAACACTTTTTGTGCTATACACTTTTATTCACACAGGAACACAGGAAATTACCCTTCCTTGCCCATCCCAGTCCATGCCATTAGTCAACAACAACTCATATACATGGAGGGGCAAAAGGGAGGTCTCTTTCCCTCAAGGTGGAACCACCTCAGAAATGCAGTTTATCTTATCTTATCTTATCTATCTATCTATCTATCTATCTATCTATCTATCTATCTATCTATCTTTGGTTTTTGAGCCATAGAGGTTACTCCTGGTTCTGCACTCAGGAATTACTCCTGGTGGTGTTTGGGGGACTGTATGAGATGCTAGGGAATGAACCTGGGTTGATTGCATGTAAGGCAAATGTCCTACCTGTTGTACTATTTCTATTTATTTTATTATGCATTATTATTATTTTATTGTTTATGAGTTATACCTGACTGTGCTCAGGAGTTACTTCTAGCTCTGCTCTAAGGCATCACTCCCTACTCTGCTCAGGGAGCCATATGGAATGCCAGGAATCGAACCCTGATCAGCCTTGTAAAGGGCAAAAACACTCCTCATTATACTGGCTTTTTAGTCCAATCAGAGATACAGTATATAGAGTGCCCAGTATCTTTTTATGTTTATGTTCCTCTGAGATCTCACCTTTGTCTAGCTCCTCCCACCTCATCTTTTAGGCTCTTCCCTTTCCCTCTTCTCCCTCAGTTAACTTCATCCACTCACATTGTGACTCAGGATAGCAGTTAAGATAGTGAGAAAATTTAATTTCCTGTTGCAAACATTCTCATCGTGCTATTTAGTTAGATATTTGGTTAGTTTTAGTGCCACACTGAGCAATGACTCTGTGCTCAGGAGTGACCTATGGAAGTGCTTAGAGGACTGTACACTATGACAGAGATCAAACCAGAGCCAGCTGCATGTAAGGCAAGCACTTTATTCCTGTACTGTCTCTAACCTTTATACATATTATTTGTGTTCAAATACACTAAACATACTTGAAAAACTTTGTAGACTTTAAATAGATATAACAATATTTTAAAGTTTCCACCAAATGTAGTACATTGTCAACTCTTCAATTATTTACTCTCAAACAAAGAAATTGTATTAATCAGGGTTATGAGAATATTTGATATTTTTAAATTGAAAATATTTGACCAACCTGAATGCTATTTAGCATGTGTTTCTGAGGTGTTTCGATTGCAAGTATTCTCTAATCCCAACATTGCCTTACTCTTTTGCTCTAGCAAAAGACCTGCCCAGGGGTCTGCATCCTTCCATAGACTTGTTTGAAGATCTTATCTCTGTTCTAACCATATCACTAAATGCCATATATCTCTTTATAGCCTTTTAGTTTCAGGTAGAGTCAAATAAATATAGTCCTACATGTGAGTTGATTTTATTCCTCAGATCATACCCAGCACCAATCAAGGATGGCCCCAGGGTGTCACTCCTGGCTGTGCTCAAGGCTTCTGGCTCTTCACTCAGGAATTACACTTGGTAGTGCTAAAGGACCATATGGGATGCTAGAAATTGAACGCAGGTTGGCTTCGTGCAAGGCAAAAGCCCAACTTGCTGTACTAGCAATCACTCTGGCCTCATAATGACTGTTTTCAAGGCCACACATGCTGAGGGAGTACAAGCATTTCATTTTCTTTCATTCTATCTGCTCAAAGTTTTGTTAATTCTCAACTGCATGGTTGAAGATTCAGAAACAGGACATTTGCTTGAAGCAGAAGCAAATGGTTCACGTTCAGAACCGTAAGTACCAAAGGGCTGAGGTATTTTCCTTGCCCCTAACCCTGCTCAGTCTGAGTGTCATACTGTTTGGACTAGCAGATTATTTGTGTCCTAGATCTGGCACTGCCCTTCCTTTCAGTTTTGCTCACTCTCATGAATCTCTGAGGAAGGAATTCTGGAATTCTGTGTTTCAGAAATGAATTCAAAGCCTTCTGAGTTTGACTTTGGTTCCTCTCAAAGTTGAGAAAGAACAAATGAAAAATGGTTAATATTGATTTATTTGCCTTTGTAATTCAAGTGTTTCCCTTTCTTTCCCTCAGATCTCCAGGGCACTGTTCAAACCCCTTCCTGAGCAGCCCTGAAGGGACATGAAAGCTGGGGCTGAAGGCAGAGGAGATAGAAAGAACAGTTGTCAAGAAAGAAGAGGAAGAGGATGGGGAAAGAAATGTGAGTTTCTCTCTCTTTTTTCTTGTTTTGTTTTGTTTTTGGTTCACACCCTGGGATGCCCAAGGGTTACTCTTGGCTTTACACTCAGAAATCACTACTGACAGCAATTAGGGGACCATGCAGGATGCTGTAAATTAAACCCAGGAATTGACCATGTGCAAGGTTGTTACTCCCCTTCCCCAACTTCTTGTTTTGCTCTTCTTTAGAGGCAGACCTGCCCACATCTGGGAGAGGTCTTTGGATTTCTGTTTTGCTGACCTAGAGAGGCAAAAAGGGGGTTGCCTCAGGGATGAGGGAGAGGATTCAGAGAGAGGTTTTCAGCAAGAGGTGGCTGGTAGAGAGAAGTTTGAATGCAGGGCTACTTATGGAGGAGCTTAAAAGGTTAAAAGCATAGAAGCCACACATGGTGGCTAGGGACTAAATAAAGTTGATGTCTCCTGAAACCTGACTGCCAGTGGATCATTTCCCCTGGTTATCCTGAACCCTCAGAACTGCTGGCTGGAGGGAGTTGCAGGCGCGTGGCCCTGGCGTGCAGAGAAAAGCTCACCATCCCTCCAGCTCACCATCATCCACCACCATCAAGGACTTATGATTACTATTTTTTTCTACACAAGGCAAGCACCATACTCTCCATACTATCTCTCTAACACCATAAGCGTACTTCTTTTTAAAATTTTATTACTATTAAAAAATGAAATAACCATGAATTACAAAGTTCAAAAATTATTTATAGAATTTGGAAGTGCTAGTACAGCTGGTAGAGCATTTGCCTCGCACACGGCTGACCTGGGTTCAATCCCTTTCATCACATATAGTTCCCTGAAGCCCTGCCAGTAGTAATTTCTTTTTTTTTTCGTTTGTTTTGTTTTTTTGTTTGTTTGTTTATTTTTGGGTCACACCCGGCAGCACTCAGCAGTTACTCCTGGCTCTACGCTCAGAAATCGCTCCTGGCAGGCACAGGGGACCATATAGGATGCCGGGATTCTAACCACCGTCCTTCTGCATGCAAGGCAAATGCCTTACCTTCATGCTATCTCTCTGGCCCCTGCCAGTAGTAATTTCTAAGTGCAGATCCAGGAATAACCACTGATAACTGCTGGGTGTGGCCCTCAAAACAGACAAACAAAATTATTCCTGATTGAATTTCAGGTGTACAGTTTTCTAACACCAATCCCTTCACTAGTGTCCACGTCCCTCCACCAATGCCTGCAGTTTCCCTCCCAACCCAACTCCCTCTGTGGAAAGCACTTTTTTTTTTATCATCACATGGTTTATAATATAGTTACTGAGAAGGTATCATGCATACCATGGTGTCTTCTTCAGCACCTAGTTCTTGTCCAGATTGACCATTTCTTTCCTTCATTGTCATGGTGGTCTCTTCCCTGACCTATCCTCCCTCTCACAGTGATAAACTTTCTGCTAAGGACCAGTTTTCTAGTTCTTCATATCTATTCCTTTGGACATCAACTATTCCCCTACTATGTTTTTATTTTACCTTGAATATGAATGAGATCATTCTGTGCCTGTCCCTCTCCTTCTGACTCACAACACTCAGCATGAAAAGAGTACCTTGGGCTCTCATTTCCTGTGTGCTGATTGCTCCCAGGCAGGTTCTCATTCCTACAATTCTTATCTACAGGACTGGGTAAAAGGAAGGGCAGTGGCTGGGACTCAAGTGGGAATTAGAAGTAGGATAAATCCCCCTGGTTTTGAGTCCATTACTTCCCGTTTCCTGACCTTCTGGGAAGTTACTTAAATGTACCTTCTTTCTCACAAGCCATATGAATCATTGGGTCTGTGTTTTTTCTGGATTCATGTTAGAAACTTTTTCTCAAAGCCAGGTAGAATCACGTGAGGAAGTTATCCTAAACTTTCAGAAAGCCCTGACTTTAAAAACTTGACGATTCTAGTTTTTGGTGCCCAAACCAGCATTTTGGAGGCAAAGAATGAACATTCTATTATTGTCTCTGAAAAGCATCTGCTCTAACACTGGCTTCACAGAATTGGTGTTAGAATTTAGTTACCAAGTTGGTTGTACATGAACCTTATCATTGGCTTCTCTGTGAGACATAGAAAAATGCAAAAGCTTGCAAAAGGACATCAGCTTGGAATTGGCAAAATAGTCATTGAACCCAATCATAAGATACTAGTGTTTCCAGCAAATAGTGAAAATAAAAGTCAAATGAAGGAAATGATGTTATTTTATTATAGTAATGTTATTTAGGTTGTTTTTGTATCTTTGTTTTTTTTTTGGGGGGGGTCACACCCACAGCACTCAGGGGCTACTCCTGGCTCTACACTCAGAAATTGCCCCCAGCAGGCTTGGGGGACCATATGGAACGCCGGGTTTCAAACCACCATCCTTCTGCAAGCAAGGCAAACGCCCTACCGCTGTGCTAAATCTCCGGCCCAGGTTATTTTTGTATCTAAGCAATTTTCTTAGAATAAAAAATGATGGTTTTGGGGTTGGGGAGATAGTACAGAGGTTTAGGTGCTTGCCTTGAATGAGGTTGACCCCCAGAACTGCATATGGTTCCTCAAGCTCTACCTGAAGTGATTCCTAAGCATAAAAGCAGGGGTAGTTCTTGAACACTGCTGGGTGTTGCCTCAAATCATACAAACAAAAATACATTCTGCTGACTTTTTAAAATCTTTCTCTAAAAATGTCATATAGCAAGATGCATAATATTTTATATTCAAGATTTCCAACATGATCAAAACAAGAATCATTAAAAGAATTATAGACTAGGCGGTGGCGCTGGAGGTAAGGTGCCTGCCTTGCCTGCGCTAGCCTAGGACGGACTGCGGTTCGATCCCCCGGCTTCCCATATGGTCCCCCAAGAAGCCAGGAGCAACTTCTGAGCGCATAGCCAGGAGTAACCCCTGAGCGTCACAGGGTGTGGCCCAAAAACCAAAAAAAAAAAAAAAAAAAAAAGAATTATAGACTAGAAATACAGGGATTAAGGCATCTTTTCCCCACCCAGTCAGCTCAAGCTCACTCCATGGAATTATTTATGGTTCCTCCAGTCATTCCAGTTGTGATCCTTTTGTTTTGTTTTGTTTTTGTTTGTTTGTTTGCTTGTTTGTTTTTGGGGGCCACACCTACTGATGCTCAGAGGTTACTCCTGGCTATGCTCTCAGAAATCGCTCCTGGCTTGGGGGACCATATAGAACGCGGGGGATTGAACTATAGTCTGTCCTAGGCTAGCTCCAGCAAGGCAGATGCTTACCATTCTGTGCCTTGCTCCGGCTCCTTTTTGTTTGTTTGTTTTTGTTTTTATTTTTGGACCACACCTGGTGACACTGAGGGGTTACTTCCGACTATGCACTCAGAAATCGCTGCTGGCTTGGGGGACCATATAGGATGCTGGGGGATTGAACCACGGTCTGTCCTAGGTTAGCTCGTGCAAGGCAAACACCCAACTTCTTGCACCACTGCTCCGGCCCTCCAGTTGTGATCCTTTAGCACAGAACCAAGAGTAAGGCACTTCTGGATATGGCCCAAAGAAACAAAACAAAACAAAAAATAATTTAAAGCTTTTATTTGTTTTCCCAAGCAAACCTCTTTTCTCCACAAACCTCTAATAGTAAAATCATTTTCTCCTGAAGCACCTGCCTATTGGCTCAACTGCATTTGCATAGCAGCCACATATAATTAACAAGTGGCAGACACTTACGATTAGGAGAATACTTGTTTAAGTGGGGACTAATTGAGATTCATGAATATTTTTATTTTAAGATGACCTTTGTTTTCCTACGTAACTTTGCAACAATTTGAACTTGGATAATGAAGGATGAGTTCATAAGAACCTTGTGGAATTTCCACAGACATTCACTATCCTGCCTTCTTTAGAGAATAGCTCGAGCTGAGTTGATTTGATGAGGCACTTGGTGAAAATGGAGAGCAGTCTCTCAGGAGAGTCTGTCATGATCTCCAGTGTTCATATTCATGTGTAATTGATTCCTGTTGAGAGTGGCTGGGTCTTGCGATTGCCTCTGACCAGTAGATAATAGGATGTTCATAACAAACTGAAGGGTGGGATGTTACAAAACAATGGAATGTCCATCTTACTCATGAACCTGCTCTCTGCTGTCTTGGATAAAGCTAGTGGCCATGGTGTAAGCTGCTCTCTGGAGATGCCCGCTTGACAGGAACTGAGGATCATCTTCAATTGACAACCAGCAAACTGGGTCAGCAAACTGGGCTCTTGGTACCACCATCCACGGGAGAAAATCCTGCCAACAAACTTGTAAGCTTGCAAGTGGGTCTTTCCAGTGATGGTTAGAGATAAAATGGCAGCCCTGATCAAGACTCTCGTATCAGCACTGAAATGGACCCTGGTGTAGAGGCCCTAACAATATGCATCTCCTGCATGCCTGGCCCACAGAAACCAAGAGTGGGTGGTTCTCTGCCTCTGGGTTTATAGTGGTTTGTTATTTTATATAGCTTATTAATAGTAGTTTTGGTTTTTAAATCAATGAACTTTTTTTTGTTTGTTTGTTTTTGTGCCAAACCCGGTGATGCTCAGGAGTTACTCCTGGCTATGCACTCAGAAATAGCTCCTGGCTTGGGGGACCAGATGGGATGCCGGGGATCAAACCCAGGTCCATCCTGAGCAGCTGCTTGCAAAGCAAATGCCCTACCATTATGCTATCTCTCCAGCCCCACCAATGGACTATTTATTCCAGTATTTATTGAGAAAACCTTCTGGGCAGAATTCAGCAATAGCTCTGGGACTATCATGGTGAACTGGAGAGAAAAATGAATCTTCATGGAACTATCAGTCTAATGTGATGGATGCCTATAATAGTTAATTTATATTAATACATGTATGTAGATATAGTCTTCATCCCTAATTAATAGCACAGACTTGAAAACCCCTTGTATTTTCTTGAATGATAGGAATGTATTTTATTATTCACTTTATTTTATTATTCTTTTTAAAGCATACCTGCCTTTATATTTTAGGCTTAGGGAAACATGGGATGCAAATTAGCTCTATAAAAAATACTGAACAATGTGATTTAATGAGCTTCCAGTTTGGTGAATATATTGAGATGCCCAGAGGGTTGTTGTGCCCCCATTTTCTAGGGACAGAAACACACGAATCTGGGATTTTTCCAACATTGCCTCTTCATCTGGCTATTTACTTTATACATTTGTGTACTCTATAACACACTGGTAGAAATAAGTGAAGATTTTCATGAGTTCTCTGAGCTGCTCTTACAAATTAGCTTAATTCAAGAAGGAAGTTTGAGAACCTCTGATATATCTACAGATAGATACAGGTATAGATATAGTCAAAAGCTTAGGCAACAACTTATACAGTGTTTCTGGGGCCTGGAACTGTTACTGGCACTGTTTAGACATAGGTGCAGGCCAGACTGCTCCATGCTCAGACCCAACAATTAACAATTCTAGAAGCTACTGGGGTAAACAACACCTGGTATTTCTGGAGATAATGTTCATTTGATACTGGGGAGCAGATTCAATGCCTTGTCAATGCTAGGCATGCATTCTTCCAGTTAAGCTCTCTTTTTGGTCTGACACCTAAACTTATATGGTAAAATAGGGATAGTATGGAAAAAAAATCAATCTTTACATGTGAGATCTGACACTCCCTGAAGGTGGTAGAGGGAGAATGAGAGCCAGATCAGGGGCTTCTTTATGAATTCAATGGAAAGAAGGAGGTTGGGGCAAGAGAGAGAGAATACAGGGGTTAAGGCAGTTACCTTACACATGGTTGACCTCAGATGTTTGGTACTACCCATAGTCTCTATATAAGCACTGCCAGGGGTCACTCCTGAGCATAGAGCCAAAAATGACCCTTAAGCATCACTGGGTGTGGCCCCTAAACAAACTAACAAACAAAAAGGGCTTTTCACATGAGAAGTAGCATAGTAAAGTGGTTTAGTGCTCAAAATTTGAAAGCAGAGCATATGGGCTCAAAGCTCATATTTATTGTTGAAGATTTAGGGCTAGTTCCTTCCCTTTGGCTCAATTTTCCCCGCTTGGAAAATGATAGTTCCTATTTAATAGTGTTGTAATAAAGATTAAATGAGTTAAATGTTTTATGCACTGGAGGACATATATTCAGTGTTTCATTTTCGCATTCTGGGGTCAGAGAGAGTACAAAGAGCACTTGCTTGCAATCAAGCTGACCCAAGCATCCTGATAGCACCTGTGGTCCTTTGCACCCAGGAGAGATTAGAGCTCAGAATCAGGAATAAGCCCTGAGTATACTTAGGCATAGCCCTTATATCAAAAGCAAGCCCCCAAACTACTATATTATTCATCAATCTTTGGGCTCTTTCTCTTTCTCTCATTTTCAGCTTCATGAGCCTGTACCTGCATGAGATAAAAGAGCATTTTAGAAAGTCACAGAGACTTCCTTATGTTGTGAAATGAGACTGTTAATACCCAACCTATGGTTTATTTTTTCTTTATATCTCCCTGTGCAGTTCTATCTCACTTCCAGCTTCTCTCTTCCTTCTTCCCCCTCACTATGACCTTGCTGTCGAGAGGCATTTCATTCTCTGGGAATAGTAGTGGCTGCTTTGGCATTTTCCCCAGTGGGTACCATGGAAACCTGTGAACACAACTCGTAACAGAATCAAAACGCAATTTTATATTTGTCTTCCACCAACTCTTTACCTTTTGTTCAGGGTTTGAGGAGGAAAATATGTTCTCCTACAAGCTGACCCCTTTTGTGGCTTCTCTTCCTTTTGTGACGTTCCTTCTACCTGTTGTTTTTTGTCTAAGGTTTCTTCTTGTTTATTTGTTTGTTTTGAATCATACCTGGTGGAACTCAGGGCTTACTCCTGACTCTGCTCAAGGATAATCCCTAGAAGACTCAGGAAAGGAGACCATGTGGTGTGCTGGGGATAGAACCAAGGTCAGTCATGTGAAAGATAAACGTCCAACTGTTTATACCATAGCTTTGGCCCACAAGGACCTTCCCTGAGGACAGAGTGGATAGGACCCCAGAATTTCTCCAATGTCACTCACATGTAGTCATATAAAAATCTCTCTCATTTCTCACCTCCACAAACCCTGAAAGTGTCCAGTGATTTCAAGCTAGCAGCCCTACTATCTCCAAAGCACTCAGCCAATCTGTAACATTCTGCATTTGGTGGGGGGGGGGGTGAGGGAGGGGAGAGGCAGAGAAATGATGTTAAAATGCATTCCACAAGCTTGTTACATAGTCCTTAGTCTTTCTTTGCCATTGTCTTCTGTGTCTTTGGAGATGTCTCTCAGAGGTCTCCCAGTGGGGTGAGAGCTTTCAGTCCCTTGTCCAAAAGGGAGGGTATTCAGAGTGAAATATACCCCATTGAAGAGTTTCCTCAGGATTAGAGAGACAATACAAAAGGTAGGGTGCTCACCTTACACACACAGACCCAGGTTCAGTTCCCAATACTTCATAGGGTCCTGAGCCCTACCAGGAGAAATCCCTGAACACAGAGCTTCAGCCCTTAATTCGTCACAAGTAAATTTTAAAGGGGACACACAGTTCAAGTGGATGAACACCTGTCTTCACATCCTCCATGCTCAAATGCTGACTGTAAGGTCTACAGAACCATCCAAATATTACTGGAGTAGCTTGGAGGGCTTTGAGGGCTGTTGAGATGGCCCATATTTAAAAATGAATTAAATGGGCTAGAGCTATAGCACAGTGGGAAGGATATTTGCCTTGCATGCAGCCAACCCAGGTTTGATTTTTGGCATCCCATATGGTCCCTTGAGCCTTCCAGGAGTGATCTTGGAATGCAGAGCCAGGAGTAATCCCTGAGCACCACTGAATGTGGTCCAATAATCTAATTAATTAATTAATTAAAAATTTAAAGGCCAAGGATACATACCTCACAATTGTGAAGCCCTGGTTCGATCCCACAAAACACACACACACACACACACACACACACACACACACACACACACACACACCCTTCAAATCTCAGGTTTGGGGGGCTTGTTCATCAGAATAAAGACATGTTAAGGAAACCAGCTCACTTCATGAAGCTCACCACAGAGTGATGAGTGTAGTTAGAGTAATAACTACATTGAGAACTATCCTAACAATGAGAATGAACGAGGGAAATAGAAAGCCTGTCTAGAGTACAGGTGGAGGTGGGGTGGAGAGGAGGGAGATTTGGGACATTGGTGATGGGAATGTTGCACTGATGAAGGGGGGTGTTCTTTACATGACTGAAACCCAACCATAATCATGTTTGTAATCAAGGTGTTTAAATAAAGATAGTATTTGAAGAAAAAGGAAGCACAAGAATCCACACTTTGCTAAATCTATCTCCCATATTTTGGTTTCACAACTATGATTATCCCTTAGTTTCACTCATTTATTACTAGAAGGTCCCAAAGCACATTGTTTATGTCCCCCTTCTCAGGAGAATTCAGCATGTTTTTTCCCCCATAGGGAGCTGTGCCCATTGAGCCCTTTGAGAAATCTATGTTTTTCCTCAGCTTCTCTCTGTGCTTCTGGTGTCCATGAGGATACACTGGACTGGTTTCAGGCTGCCCCCCTCAGCTTTTCCTGACAGCTGGCCCTGACAATGTCAGAGCACTTCCAAGTGGACAGGAGTCCAAGACATGCCAGAGCAGAATCCCAGCCCTGACAACACCATGTGGCACTTCCTTCCTTCAGTGCCTTTCTCCAGGGCTTTGTGAGAGGGTCCTAGGCTTTCCATGCCTAGGCCTTTCTTCTTCCCTTGCAAGCCTCTCTTCTCTTCATGCAAAGCAGCTCCTGGAAACAGGAGTCTTTTTGCAGTTCATCAGAGCATTTGCTAGAACTCTCTCAGTTACAAATAATAGATGTCAGCTTGAGCCAGCACAAGCAAATAAAAGAACTGAATTCTAACGCTCTTGGAGTGTCAACTAAAATGAAATGTCAGGGATGCATCTGGGCCTTCTGGAGAGTCTGGGGACCAAACTTTCTCACGTTTTTTTCTCCACTGGTGTAGGCCGCTTCCTGGACCTCCAATTGCCTCTGAAAAAAAATTTACTAAAGATAAGCTTGACAGGGCAAGTGCTGTGAACCATCAATTTCTGAAGTAGAGGGTGAAAGTAGAAAATAGAGAAGTGGTTATACTAAGTTTGAAGAGGTGGACAAGGGCCAGATCATGGTGGATATTTTTTTTTAACAAATGGGAACTTAATCTTAAAGGCAAGAAATGGCAGAAGCATGAAGGATGCTTCATGAGATTTTCATTGTCATTGGTCATTAAAAATTCCTACAATGGATTTGAGGGAGTTAGCCAGACATGGGTACAATAATTAGGGCTCAATTAAATATATGGTCTTGGGGCCTGAGAGATAGCACAGCAGTAGGGCATTTGCCATGCATGCAGAAGGACAGTGGTTTGAATCCCGGCATCCCATATGGTCCCCCGAGCCTGCAGGGAGGGATTTCTGAGTGTGGAGCCAGGAGTGGCCCCTGAGCATTGCAAGATGTGACCCCCCCCCCCAAAAAAAAATAAAGAAAATACTTGGCATCTCAACATTCCAGTTAGTGAAAAACTTCATTTAAATTATATCAATTTCATGGGGCTGAAGAGATAGCATGGAGGTAGGGCATTTGCCTTGCATAAAGAAGGAGGGTGGTTCAAATCCCAGCATCCCATATGGTCTCCCAAGCCTGCCAGGACCGATTTCTGAGTGTAGAGCCAGGAATAACCCTTGAGCGCTGCCAAGTGTGATCCAAAAAATACCCCCCCCAAAAAAGAATATATATATATATATATATATATATATATATATATACGGTCTCGTTTTTGGTTTCATTTTGTTTTTGTTGGGTGCTACACCCGGTGGTGCTCAAGGGTTACTCCTGGCTCTGTGCTCAGTAATCACTCATGGCAGGCTCAAAGGACCATATGGGATCCCAGGGATCAAACCCTGGTGGGTCTTATGCAAGGCAAATGCCCTACCCACTGTGCTATTGCACCGGCTCCTCAATGTACAGTCTTTTTTTGGGGGGAGGGGCATGTCACACCCGGCGGCAGTGGCTCTCAGGGTTTACTCCTGGCTCTGAGCTCAGAAATCGCTCCCGGCAAGCTTGGGGGACCATATGGGATGTCCGGATTCGAACCACCATATATTCTGGATCGGTTTTGTGCAAAGCAATTGCCCCATGGCTGTGCTATCTTTCCAGCCCCTCAATATACAGTCTTAAAAGAGATTCAGCTGCCCTGCTGTTAGCAGGCATAGGAAAACAACAACAACAACAACAACAACAACAATAACTAGTAAAAGTGGGAAACTATTTAAGAGGTAGAATTCACTTGAATAGATTTCCTATGAGAAAAGGAAAGAGCATTCTAAAATCAGTGTTTGCTGGTCTTGGAGTGTATGATGATGACATTGACTGAGACTGAAGAGATGGGGAGAAAGAGCTTGTTTGTTAAAAGGGAGATATGAAATTACAAGCTTTCTGCAGCCTGTCTGTAAGCAACTAGCCTGGCTTCCATGCAGTCATCTTTGGATTCATTGAGTTTGAGACTTTCCAGTGGAAAGTGGTCCCCTGAGTCTGCCAGGAGTGATTTCTGAGCACATAGCCAGGAGTAACACCTGAGCGCTGTTGGGTGTGACCCAAAAACAAAAAAATAAAAAATAAAAATAGACGAGACAATGTTAATACCAGCTCTTTGTTTCATGAGTATTAGATAATAAAATCAAATCATGCATTTTATAACTTTTTTTTCACAGTGCCAGGAATGGCACCCAGGGTCTCTCATGTGGAAAGCTTGTCCTCTATTACTAGTCATATCTCTGATCTACATTCTCTAGTTTTATCCTCAAATTTCTTATAGCATGTATTATTATTATGAACTTTAAAAGATGAGAAAAATCAAGGCTCAGAAGGTGAAAAAGACATAGAGCTAGTAAAGAATAAAGGACTTAACCTCTCAGTGTAACTTATCATGAGCTCAAAACAATGTGATGGCAGTGTGTAGAGCCTAAAATAAATTACCTCATTTCATCTTCAAAGTGAACGTGTGATAGGGAGAGAATTGAGAGTCAAACAGGTCAGGTGATTTGCTCAAGAAACTAGGAGCGGTAACAACGTGGACTAACATTTTCCATTCTAGGTCTAGAGTTGTCTGTGCAAAGCTATTGTCTTTCGGTCTGAAAGGATTGCATTCAGCTGTGTATTTAGGCAGCCAAACCATACCCAATTAAACCAGTGAGCAACTTGGGCAAGAGTAATTTGCAAAGCAGCCCAGGTGAAAATGATGCGGAGCTGCATAAAAGCAGGAAGCCAAGATCTTCTAGTGGTCCTCAAACTTTTTAAACAGGGGGCCAGTTCACTGTCCCTCAGACCGTTGAAGGACCGGACTATAGTGAAAATAAAAACTATGAACAAATTCCTATGCACACTGCATATTTTGAAGTGAAGAAACAAAACGGGAACAAATACAATATGTGGCCTGCGGGCCGTAGTTTGAAGACTCCTGTTAGGCTTTCCATCTTTCCTAACGTACAGGTTGTATTTTCATGCTCTAAGACGGCTGCCAATCTTCTGAGAAGTAGGAGAGAGGAAGGAAAAAGATTATCTTTCCTCTAGATTATGTAGCTGCTACATTTGACTTCTGCTTACTTTTTTTTTTTCTGGCCACACCTAGTGATGCTCAGAACTTACTCTTGGCTCTGCACTAAAGGATCATTCCTGGCAAAGCTGGCGGGACCATGTAAGATGTCAGTGAAAAAACCTGGGCCAGCTGCATTCATTACCTGCTGTACTATCTCTCCAGGCCCATACTTCTACATACATCCTACTGGTCAGAAAGAAGATGTATTGGGACTGGAGAGATAGCACAGTGGTAGGGTGTTTGCCTTGCACGTGGCCAACCCAGGAGATAGTGGTTCAATTCTCAGCATCCCATATGGTTTCCAGAGCCTGCCCGGGGTGGGGGGATCTCTGAGTGCAGAGCCAGGAGGTAACCCCTGAATACCACTGGGTGTGACCCCCCCAAACCAACCAACCAACCAAAAATAAAAAGGATGTATTAAACAGAGTTCTTTGTAAAGGAAACTGGAAGAATAGATCTTTCAATTTTTTCCCTAAATTTATTATAACACTATTATTTGTCAAGTTCATAATGCAGTCATTTCCAGCATTAAATGTTCGAATACCAGTCCCCAAAACAGTGTGACTTTCCCTTCACCAGTGTTCCCAATCTCCCACCCATCACCTTAGCCTGACACAAACAAATTTACTTCACACTGTTTGCTACAACACCAAAAGGAAAATGAATTATCAAAACTTAGATTAACAGGGGCCGGAGAGCTAACACAGCAGGCAGGGCATTTGCCTTGAATGCAGGCAACCCAAATTCAATCCCTGGCATCTCATATGGTTCCAAGCTTGCCAGGAATAATTTCTTTTTTTTTTTTTTGGTTTTTGGGCCACACCCATTTGACGCTCAGGGGTTACTCCTGGCTATGCGCTCAGAAATCGCCCCTGGCTTGGGGGGGACCATATGGGACGCCGGGGGATCGAACCGTGGTCCATCCTACGCTAGTGCTTGCAAGGCAGACACCTTACCTCCAGCGCCACCTTCCCGGCCCCTAGGAATAATTTCTAAGTGCAAAACCAGGAGTAACCCTTAAGTACAGCTGGGTGTGGCCCCAAAACCAACCAGCCAACCAACAACCAACCAAACAAACAAAACTTAGATCAACAGGGTCAATTTGAAATGATTGTTCTATCTTTCCATGGTGTGATATAGCCAGTGTCTAAGAATTTACTGTGCTATAATTGATGCTAATGTAAGAACCAAGATCCCCTTCCCCTCAAGTCCATGATTAGGAACTAAAATGAACTCAAATCCTAGCTGAAGGCAGAGAGATAGTTAACTCAGAAACAAAACCAAAGTTAGTGCCCTCCAGGAGTAAGGAACTAGGCAGTGGTTGGCAACCTGTGGCTCGCGAGCCACATATGGCTCTTTACACTTTTAATTTGGCTCTTCTGTGTGCCAGGCGGCTGCTCCAGGAGTCAGGACTCTGCTCCTAGCCTCTGTCAGTGTGCGCCCTGTGTGGCTCTCAAAATAAATTTCAATTGTGGTTTTGGCGAGATTGGCTCAGTTGAAAAAAAAGTTGCCAACCACTGAACTAGGGGTTGAGTGAACTTGGAATGTTCTAGCTGAAAAGGCTCCCTTAACAACCAAAGTTTGAATTAGAGTATCTCTTGACAGCCCTGGTCTGAATCAGAGTATTCCTAGACAGTCAGGGTTTGAATCAGAGTATCCCTAGACAACCAAGGTTCAAATCAGAATATTCCTAGACAACCTAAGTTGAGCCAGAAAGATCAGTGATTAATTAAGACATCGAATATACTTTTTCGTCTTTCCTTTCTCTTCCATCTCTTTAGTTTTTCTTTCAATTTTCTATTTTCTTAAATCATGTTGCTTTTGGTTTTTATAAAACAAATGTATTATGATCAGTTATGTCAACTATGTGATGCATTTATTTAAATAAATTTAAAAAAATTTAAAAAAGATATCTATACAATGAAATGATTGTTACTGGTATATTGATATGATATGATATTGCTAATGAAATTATTGTATTGTTACTGCTTGTGATTTATATATAAACTGCTTGAAGGTTTGACTCGGAGTCCTTGGCAAGATTCCCTAGCTGGATGAAGCTTGGATCTCAGTTAACTGAATAAACTCCCTTTTACACCTTGCATTATCAGAAGTGGTCTTTGACTCTCAGCACCAGCATGGCTGTCAACTCAAACCCTAACACTGAGTCTTCTGTGTTACTGTTCAAGCTCACTGAGCTTGGGAGATTTCTATGTAATTTTCCTATGAAAATCCTATCACATTTTCTGTGATACTACTGAGCTGACACTACTATAATGTATTGAGATTCTCAGAGCCACATGTGGTAGCTTAGTCCAGTATCTATAAATCTGAAATAAATTCAGTGACTTGGCAGTTTGATAAGGTTAAGTTGTGGAGCTGGGCCTTTTCTGTTGGTGGGTGTAGAGGGTGATGTTGGGCTGCTATAGCTCACGCAGAAAGGGGATTTTTCCCATCCCTCCTTTCCTGAGAATGTCCCAGAGGTATCAGCTAGGGCCAGACTTCCTGAGAAGAGTTGGTGACCGTTATTTTCTCTTGGAGCTTGGTGGAGGAGCTGGACGAAAGATGTGAATAGATCTTTATAAAGACCACTTCTATGTCCAGCTTCAAACTTCTGCCCGAAAGATGTGAATAGATCTTTATAAAAACCACTTCTATGTCCAGCTTTAAATGAAGTCTTCTTAGGTTAAAAAGGAAGTGGATCTGGGGAGAGCAGGGAGAATGTTCTCTCTGTTGGGCAGAAGATAGCATATCAGAAGGGCATTTGTCTTGCACACAGCGGCATCCCACATGGTCCCTCATGCCTGCCAGGAGTGATTTCTTTGAGTGCAGAGCCAGGAGTAACCTCTGAGCGACATTGGTTGTGACCCAAAAACGAACAAACAAAAGAACTCCATGTACCCTTTGAGACACTTATTTGAAGGCCATGGAGCTGCCTGGGTCCTAGCAGAAACGCACAACACACCAAGAAGTATTTAACTAAGAGAAAGTTTGTCAAGAGATTAATTCTCAAGAGTGTGGGCAAGGAAGCTGTCAAGGACTGGTACAGACATCCACAAATCAGCAATAGCAGGAATCTGGTTTGACCTATCACTTCCTTTCAGGGTTGTCTAGGATGACTGAGGCTAGATGATATGGCCCTACCACTTTGCCTTTCAGGGAAGTCTAAGGGGAGGCCAGGTAGAGGAAGGTAGAAGGGGACTATCTACCAGAGCCACTTCTGCAGAAACCTTGAAACTCTATGTCTTTCCACATAACCAAGCAAGGTAATTGGTCCCTGGGGTGAAGGAGGGGGAGAGATGATCCATGTTTTAAGAGGATAGAAAGAAACTTCCATTAAGAAGCATCTAAGTAAGGTGAGCAACCAGCAGAGACTGTATGGAGACCAAGGAGGCTCAGTCAGACCACAGAGGGAGGGCCCGTAGAGCAGAGAGGAAGATCTTTTCTCCCTCTCTGCATTGTTTAATGGGATGTGGTGTCTTGCTGAGCTACAAGTAGGTGTGCAGGAGTGTGTGTGTGGGTGTGGGTGGAGTGGGGAGTGATGCCTCAGGCTTACAAGCCTCCTTCCAATCTAGAGTAGGGGAGGCCTGGGCTATCCTGGGTGCAAGAATTTCCTCTTCCCTCATTTCTGTCTCCCCTTCCTGTTTCTAAACATGCACTGTGTTTATCTGAGTTGGCTGCTGTGCTTTGAGAGGTTTTTCTCCTTCCAGCTGAAGCAGGGGTGTTCATCTCCTCCTTTACCTTTGTCCTCTCAAACCAAAAGCTCTGAGGTGCTGTACTATAGAACAATGTGGTCCAAAAGGCATGGTTCAAGATCCTGCTTGGAAAAAAAAAAAAGGATTTGCTCTATGGTTCCACTTACAGGACATGTTCAGACGAAGGTAGTGAGACATAAAGTAAAGTCATGATTTTTTAAAATATCTTTATTTAAACACCTTGATTACAAACATGATTGTGGTTGGATTTTAGTCATGTAAAGAACACCCCCTTTCACCAGTGCGACATTCCTCCCCACTCCACCCCTGCCTATACTTGAGACAGGCTTTCTACTTCCCTCATTCATTCTCATTGTTAGGATAGTTCTCAATGTAGTTATTTCTCTAACTACACTCATCACTCTTTGTGGTAAGCTTCATGAAATAAGCTGGAACTTCCAGCCCTCCTCTCTTTTGTCTCTGAAAATTATTGCAAGAATGTGTTTCATGTAAAGTCATGATTTTCGGGGCCTGAAGGGAATAAGGAATGAAGAATGATTGTTGAAATGCACAGGGAGAAAAAAAATAATTCTAAAATTGACTGTGGTTCTTGTTGCACAAATCTATTAAAAAAAAAAGAAAAGGCAATGACTTTTATGTTTTTCTTGGTTCGTTTGTTTTTGGGTCATACCCATCAGTGTTTAGGGGTTACTCCTAGCTCCAAGCTCAGAAATTACTCCTGGCAATTCTTAGCCAGAAGATAATTGATTGGAATCAAACTGGGATCAGCTGTGTGTGTAGAGCAAATGCCTACCCATTGTACTATTGCTCTGGCCTTCTATTCACCTATTTATATATATTATACTTGAACTGCTATCCAGTTAATTTTATTTTTGAATTTGGGGTCATACCTCATAGGTCTCAGTGTTACTAGACTCTGCTCATGGGGTAGTCCTGGTGCTACTTAAGAGAAGTATGTGGTACCAGGAATTGAATCAGATTGGCAGCAAAGTAAATGCCTCATTCCAATTCTAACTCTCTGGCTCCCACCTTCCATTTTAAATGCACCATTATTTTATAAATCTTTATTAGATTTACTTTACAAATCTAATACAGAAAAGCATGTGCTCTCAGTTAATTGTTAGATGTGTTTTGAGAGATATAAAAATTATTTGTGTGTGTGTGTGTGTGTGTGTGTGTGTGCATGCTTAAGGAGAAAGATGTGCTTGAAGAAAATTACATATAAATGATTTTTGGAGCCATTTTACTATTTAACATTTTCACCAGCACAAAGGAGAATGAAAATAGCTATATATTAAAATATATTTTAAGTCTACCTAGGGAATTTTAATAGAAATTAAAAAATTATCCACCCTATTTAGAATCTGGTGAATATGCATGCATTGAACATTCTATTGGGAAAATGAAGCTATCATCCTTCTCTTGTAAAGGGCCACATCAGATTTGGGGTCACAGGCTCTGTGGAGTGCATGTGGTTCACTGTTGCAAGTCAGACCCTGAAGAGGTTGACTGAGCTCCAGCTCAGAGCACGCATCTGCCACCCTGTTCAGCTGGTGGTTCTGAGGTGAAGCAGTGGGTAAACAGCTCGCAGACAGTCAGGCTTGTGGATATATTAGCTTTATTTGGTGGACAAGACTGAAGTCCAAAGCCTCAGCATCCGTTCCAGCCAAAAAGCCCCTCGCCTTCCACAGACCCTTGTTTTTATCCCCCAGAATCAGGTACCACCCAATGGTGGGATCAGATACCACCCAAAGGTGGAAGCAGAATCAGGTACCACCCTAGGGTGGGGGCAGATTGCCAGGTCACACCCTAGGGTAGGGCACAATCACCTATCAGGGTAAGGTCAGTAACATAATAATCCCATAAAATGTTTACATACACAACTGTTCACTAATGTGGCAAAGGGCTTGCATTCTTGGACCACACCCTCTCTGGTGCAGACATTTGCCTTTTCATAACCTCCAATAACCACCTGCTCTCATCAGCAGGAATTTGCTGGGTGTGTTGCTCATGTCTCAGTCACAGGAAAGACTAGCTCTAGATTGATATCCAAGCACCTTGTTTCAACATCCAAGTTTGTTAATTCTACTTTTAAAATCTAATAATCAGCAGGCAAACATTTCATGAGCCTGTTACAGCAAGAGCCATTTTTTGAGAATGCTTCTACATGAAGGCACAATGGAAACTGCTTCCACAGACTCCAAAGCTTACTCCTGAAAGCCTCTCATTGAGTAAGACTGTTTTGTGCCCATTTTACAGATGTGGAAGATGCAAATGAATGCACAGAAGAGTATATTTTTTCTATTAAAGATTTATTGACATGCTTCATCCTTTAAAGTGAAGAAGTCTCAGGGCTAGAGCAATAGCACAGCACGTAGAGCATTTGCCTTGCATGCGGTTGATCCATTTTTGACCCCCAGCATCCCATATGATCCTCAGGCACCTCCAGGAGTAATTCATGAGTGAAAGACAGGAGTTACCCCAGACCATAACTGGGTATGACCATTATACACCTATATAATGTTTAAGTATATAATATATACTATGCATAAAATGTTTAAAGGGTAAGCTAGAAATGACACTATTGGACCAATCAGAAGTTTTGAAGAAAGGACCATTGCTGTTGTGAATGGAAAAATAAAGTTGAAGCCTCCACACTGTGTGTGTAGAAAAGGGCATGTTGAGCCTGGACCTGATTACTGGATCTGTGTCTTTATCCACTATCTCACTGAGAAAAATGATGAATGTCTGGATCTTTGTGGGGAAAGATGTCTGGGTTTTCTAGAGGATGCATGGTCCAGAGCTCAATATTGGGACTGAGTAGTGTTTGTGTAAGTTTTTGTAGGTAGAACTTTGGCTATTCCAGAAATGTTGTCAGAAGCCAGAGATTAGATGTGGCCTACTGCCTGAACTGAAAATCTTTTCCCATGGGTGTTGGACATTATATAAAATGAACCTCAATCATGAACATCTTTGTAACTGTCTCTCACAGTGATCGAGTTAAAAAAATTAAAAATTAAAAAAAAAAAAAGACAAACACAGGGCCGGAGAGATAACAATGAGGTAGGGTGTTTGCTTTGCATGCAGAAGGATGGTGGTTCGAATCTGGCATCCTATATGGTTTCCCAAGCCTGCCAGGAGCGATTTCTGAGCATAGAGCCAGGAGTAACCCTGAGTGCTGCTGGGTGTGACCCCCAAAACCAAAAAAAAAAAAAAAAAAAAAAAAAAAGACAAACCTTTCCCAATGAACTTGTTTCTTGTTGATTTTTTAGATGAAGTAATTTTTTTTAAATTACTTTATTTGGAGATTTAGGATATTGGTGATGGGGATATTGCACTGGTGAAGATGGGTGCTCTTTATATGACTGAAACCCAACTACAGTCATGTTTGTAATCAAAGTGTTTAAATAAAGATATAAAAATAAATAAAAAATAAAATTACTCTATTTACACACAATGTTTAAATAGGCACTTTTATTTAAACACAAGGTCATTCATAATACAGTTTTTTTTTAACGATTACAAAGTTGTTCATGATTGAGTTTCAGTCATACCATGTACTTTACCCTTCACCAGTGCACATTTCCTGTCACCAATGTCCCCATTTTCCTTTCTGCCCTGCTCTCTGCCTACCTCTGTGGCAGACATGATTCTGTCTCTTTGAGTATCACTGTGTGTGTGCAAATGCCTGTGCATTTCTGCAGTTTAATGACTTATGCTTGGAACAGATTGGGCATTTCAAATGGATGTATCAAAGGATCAGACAAGTACATTTCAGCTTCATCACAATTACTTAGATGCTGCTGAAGATAATGAATCTGGGCTCTGGAAAGCTTGTCTCTTGGAATATTGAGCTCAAAGGCCTTTCTTGTCTCGTCGCATGACTGAAAAGTCTTCCTGTCATGATGAGGGGGGACAACAAGAGCTGGCACACTGCCAGTCCGGGCCTATTGGCTGACTACTTTCAATGTTTCTGTGTAGGAGACAGGCATCATGGATGGGTCTGTTTGCTTTTTACCTGAGTGAGGGTGTGGAGCTTGTAGACTAGAGTCCTCAGACATGCCTTCAAGAGCATTTTGGGAATCAGAGTCATGAGGAGAGTTTGCATATGTCTTTGCCTGAACATTTGGAACCTAACTGATCTGGCTGGGGAAATCTGAGTTGAGAATCATTGCAGAGTTTTGATTCCTAAAATGGAAATTAATTACAAGATAGTCATCTCCCTGCTCAATACTGCTTCTTGAGAATACTTTAAAAGTGGTTTCTTCTGAGATTGGAACAATAGTACAGCAGACAGGGCGTTTGCCTTACATGCAGCTGGATCCAGGTTCCATATTCAGCATCCCATATCATCTTATCATCCTGCTAAGAATGATTTCAGAGCCAGGAGTAACCCCTGAGCACCACTGAGTGTGCCCCCCCAAAGAAAAAAATATTAAAAGGCTTCCTTTCTGGGGTCTGGGGGTGAAAAAAATAAAAAGTTTCCTTTTTTATTTCCAAAGTGTGTTTATCTTCAGCTTTCAACTGAGTTATGTATATACTTTTCATTGTTATTAAATCACATTTATTATCTGGCCCCCTTACTTAGAAAAGGCATTTTAATGCAATGGCAAAGAAAAAGAAAGGATCAAACTATATGAAATAGAAGAGCTAAGGTCTGATATAGGCCAATGTAGATGAAAAGAAAGCAAGCTAGAGATGAAACTTCCTCCTTAAAAAGACCTGAACTAACTATAAACAAGAAAAAGGAAGCCTGTTCTGTCTCCTGAACCTCTTGGGAGTGGGCCGAAAAGGGCCCAGAAAATTCACTCTCTCAGAGGCTCATTCATGGGCTGGAACACCAAGGAACTGCTTCCAAACATGAAAACCGGCTATAAACAGTACTTTGCAGAAGGCAGGTCCCCTGTTTGTGACGTCAGGCTGGGAAAATCTACGGCTGCCCAATGGGGCCCGACTGTGAAAAACTTTGAGTGCTGCCTGTGTGTGTTTGTCTCCTGCTCTTTCTAATGAAAGAACGCCACTGCAACAAGAAGAAAAAAATCACACTAAGAACTGTGCTGGATCACTGAAGCCCAGCATTTCTCCCCGAACTGTCTTCTCTGCTGTGTGCTCGGGCCTAAGATTTGATCCTGTGTGAGGCTTCATCCACGAAGGCTCCCCGTCCTTGGAGGCAAATCGACCCACCCAGACAGGGCAGAGCAAGAGGAGCATGGCCGCACACATCATTTAGCCAATGAATACCACCACAACACGTAGAAAAACCCACAATACAAGTGTGACAATGGGGAAACAATGCAGGCCAGCATCAGACATAGAGAATAAAGATGACAATTCTGAAGACCAGAAAATGGCCAACCAACTAATCAATCTCTCAGATAAGGAGTTTAGACAAGAAATATGGAAGATGCTCAAAGAACTCTAAGAAACCATGGATCAAGTTGAACAGAACACTAATAAGAACCAAGAAAATATGAAGACAGAAATCACAAAACTCCAAACTGAAATAACATGTCAAATAACAGGCCTGAAAAACTCAGTAAATGAATTGAATGACAAAATAGATGAGCTCTCCAACAAGGTAACAGAAGCTGAGAATAGAATTGGTGCTGTGGAAGATGAGATAAATAATAACTCCATACAGTGGGAGAGATTGGAAAAAAAAACTTAAAGCAAATGAATAGACAATGGAAAAATTAGTCAAAGAATGGGAAGAGTTGAAAATAGAAGTCTATGATAAGCTCAACAGAAACAACTTAAGAATCATTGAACTCCCAGAGACCCAGGAAGAAAATTTCCAGGAAGAATCAACGGTCAAGAACATCATTTGGGCCCGGAGAGATAGCACAGCGGCGTTTGCCTTGCAAGCAGCCGATCCAGGACCAAAGGTGGTTGGTTTGAATCCCGGTGTCCCTTATGGTCCCCCATGCTTGCCAGGAGCTATTTCTGAGCAGACAGCCAGGAGTAACCCCTGAGCACCGCTGGGTGTGGCCCAAAAACAAAACAAAACAAAACAAAAAAAGAACATCATTAAAGAGAAACTACCAGAGCTAAAAAATATATGCGATCAAATCCTGCATGCCCAAAGAGTACCAACCAAAAGAGACCCCAGGAAAAGTACCCCAAGACACACTCTAGTCACAATGACGAATCCCACAGATAGAGACAGAATTCTGAAAGCAGCAAAATCAAAAAGGGAAATTACATTCAAGGGAATATCCCTGAGATTTACAGCAGACCTGTCACCAGAAACACTCAAGGCCAGAAAGCAGTGGCGGGATATAGTGACAAAACTTAATGAAATAAATGCTTCGCCTAGAATACTGTACCCAGCAAAACTCACTTTCAGGTTTGACGGAAGAATACATGGTTTCACAGACAAACAACAGCTCAGACACTTTACAGATTCAAAACCAGTCTTTTTTTTGGGGGGAGGGGCACTCCTGGTGGTACTCAGGGGTTATTCCTGGCTGTCTGCTCAGAAATAGCTCCTGGCAGGCAGAGGGGAACATATCGGACACCGGGATTCAAACCAACCACCTTAGGTCCTGAATCAGCTGCTTGCAAGGCAAACACCGCTGTGCTATCTCTCCGGGCCCTCAAAACCAGTCTTAAGAGAAAAACTGAAAGACATAATTTAAGACAAGACTGACCAAAAGACACACCAAATTTAGATATAAAGATGGCATTAAATCCCAGGACAATTCTTTCTCTCAATGTCAATGGACTAAATGCACCAGTTAAGAGACACAGAGTGGCTAAATGGATCAAAAAACTCAATCCAACCTTCTGCTGCCTACAAGAAATGCACCTTAATAGTCAGAACAAACATAGACTCAAAATAAAAGGCTGGAGGAAAATTATCCAAGCAAACAACACCCATAAAAAAGCTGGAGTGGCCATACTAATATCAGATGATGCAAACTTTATACTCAGGAAAGTTGTAAGGGACAAAGATGGACATTTTGTATTAATAAGGGGGTATGTATAGCAGGAAGAAATAACTCTCCTAAACATATATGCACTGAATGAGGGGCCAGCAAAATATTTAATACAATTATTGACAAATCTGAAAAATAATATCAATAACAACACAATAATTGTTGAAGACCTCAACACGACTTTGTCAACACTGGATAGGTCAACCAGACTGAAACCCAACAAGAATATACTAGACCTAAGAAGAGAAATGGAAGAAAGAGGCCTTGTAGATATATATGTATATATATCTATATCTATCTATCTCTATCTATCTATCTATCTATCTATCTATCTATCTATCTATCTATCTATCTATCTATGACACTCCATCCCCAGAAACCTGGATACACATTTTTCTCCAATGTACATGTGACATTCTCCAGGATAGACTACATGCTGGCACATAAAACATACCTCCATAATATCAAGAGGATAGAAATTTTGCAGGCTACCTTCAGTGACCACACAAGGCTCTGAAATTATATGTGAATTTCAAAGGGACAGAGAAGAAACACTTTAACATCTAGAAGTTAAACAGCCTCATACTGAATAACCAGTGGGTCCGAGATAAAATCAAAGAGGAAATCAAAACTTTCCTGGAAACAAATGATAATAAAGACACAAACTATCAGAATTTACAGGACACAGCAAAAGCAGTACTGAGAGGAAAATTTATAGCTTTGCAAACACACATCAGGAAGGAAAAAGGGGCCTACAAGAATAGCTTAATGATGCAGCTCATAGAATTAGAAAGTGTTCAACAAAAGGACTCAAAAATGGGGAGACAGAAAGAAATAACAAAGCCGAGAGCAGAAATCAACGAAGTGGAAACCCCAAAAACAATCTGAAAGATCAACGAAAGCAGAAGTTGGTTCTTCAAAAAAAAAAAAATAAACAAGATTGATAGACCACTGGCAAAACTAACAAAGAAAGAGAGAGAGAGAAACTTGATAACTCATATTAGGAATGAAAAAGGAGAGATCACTACTGATATGGCAGAGATTCAAAGGGTAATCAGAAACTACTTTAAGAAACTCTATGCCACTAAAACTAAGAACCTGGAAGAAATGGATAAATTCTTGGACTCTCATAACCTTCCACAGTTGAATGAAGAGGATGTAGCATATCGAAACACCCCCATCACAATTGATGAAATTAAGATGGTAATCAAATGTCTGCCCAAAAACAAAAGCCCAGGCCCAAACTGATTCACTAATGAATTCTTTCAAACCTTTCAAGAGGAACTACTGCCAATCTTGGCAAGACTCTTTCATGAAATTGAACAAGCAGAAACACTTCCAAATAGCTTTTATGAAGCCAACATCACCTTGATACCTAAACCAGACAGAGATGCTACGAAAAAAAGAAAATTACAGACCAATATCACTGATGAATGCAAATGCAAAGATCCTCAACAAAATCCTGGCAAATAGGACTCAATGCCTCCTTAAGAAGATCATTCACTACGATCAAGTAGGTTTCATCCCAGGAATGCAAAAATGGTTTAACATCCGTAAATCTATCAACATAATTCACAACATCAACAACAACAAAAAAATAAAAACCACCTTATCATATCAATAGACGCAGAGAAAGCATTTGATAAGGTCCAACACCCATTCTTGATCAAAATTCTCAGCAAGGTGGGGGTGAAAGGAACCTTTCTCAATATAGTTAAGGCCATCTGCCACAAGCCAGTGGCAAATATTATCCTCAATGGAGAAAACTAAAAACCTTCCCTATAAATTCTGGCAGAAGACAAGGCTGTCCTCTCTCACCACTCTTATTCAACATAGCACTGGAAGTACTCGCTATAGTGATTAGGCAAGAAAAAGATATCAAGGGAATCCAGATAGGAAAGGAAGAAGTCAAGCTCTCGCTGTTTGCAGATGACATGATACTTTACTTAGAAAACCCTAAAGATTCTACCAAAAGCTTCTAGAAACAATAGACTCATATAGCAAGGTAGCAGGTTACAAAATTAACACACAAAAATCAATGACCTTTCTATACACCAATAGTAATAAGGAAGAAATGGATTTTAAGAAAACAACCTCATTCACAATAGTGCCACACAAACTCAAATATCTTGGAATCACCTTGACTGAAAATGTGAAGGACCCATACAAAGAAAACTATAAAACTCTGCTCCACGAAATAAGAGAGGACACATGGACATGGAAACACATACCCTGCTCATGGTTTGGCAGGATTAACATCATCAAAATGGCAATACTCCCCAAAACATTGTACAGATTTAATGAGATCCTGCATTAAATAAATATTCCTGTGACATTCTTCAAAGAAGTGGATTAGGCACTTTTGAAATTCATTTGGAACAATAAACACCCTAGAATAGCTAAAGCAATCACTGGGAAAAAGAATATGGGAGGAATTACTTTCCCCAACTTTAAACTTTACTACAAGGCAATAGTTATCAAAACAGCATGGTGTATTGGAATAAAGACAGGCCCTCAGATCAGTGGAATAGGATTAAATACTCAGAGAATGTTCCCCAGACATACACTCACCTAATTTTTGATAAAGGAGCAAGAAATCCTAAATGGAGCAAAGAAAGCTTCTTCAACAAGTGGTGTTGGCACAACTGGCTAGCCACTTGCAAAAATTGAACTTAGACCCCCAGTTAACATCATGTATGAAGGTAAAATTCAAATGAAATAAAGACATCAATATCAGATCCGAAACCATAAGATATATAGAAGAACATGTAAGCAAAACACTGCAGGGCATTGAGACTACAGGCATATTCATGGAGGAAACTGCACTCTTCAAGGAAGTGAAGCAGAGATCAATAGATGGGAATACATTAAGCTGAGAATCTTCTGCACCTCAAAGAAAATAGCGCCCAGGATACAAGAGCCACCCACTGAGTGGGAGAAACTATTCACCCAATACCCATCAGATTAGGGGCTAATCTCCAAAATATACAAGGCACTGACAGAACTTTACAAGAAAAAAACATCTAATCTCATCAAAAAATGGGGAGAAGAAATGAACAGACACTTTGACAAAGAAGAAATTCATATGGCCAAAAGACAGATGAAAAAAATGCTCCACATCACTAATCATCAGGGAGATGCAAATCAAAACAACGATGAGATACCACCTCACACCCCAGAGAATGGCACACATCACAAAGAATGAGAACCAGCAGTGTTGGCAGGGATATGGAGAGAAAGGAACTCTTATCCACTGCTGGTGGGAATGTCGTCTAGTTCAACCTTTATGGAAAGCAATATGGAGATTCCTCCAGAAACTGGAAATCGAGCTCCCATATGATCCAGCTATACCACTCCTAGGAATATACCCTAGGAACACAAAAATACAATACAAAATCTCTTCCTTACACCTATATTCATTGCAGCACTATTTACCATAGCAAGAAACAACCAAGATGCCCTTCAACAGACGAATGGCTAAAGAAACTGTGGTACATATACACAATGAAATATTATGCAGCTGTCAGGAGAGATGAAGTAATGAAATTTTCCTATACATGGATGTACATGGAATCTATTATGCTGAATGACATAAGTCAGGGAGAGAGAGAGAAATGCAGAATGGTTTCACTCATCTATGATTTTTAGAAAAATGAAAGACATTCTTGCAATAATAATTTTCAGACACAAAAGAGAGAAGGGCTGGAAGTTACAGCTCACCTCATGAAGCTCACCACAAACAGGGATAAGTTTAGTTAGAGAAATAACTACATTTTGAACTATCCTAATAACGAGAATGTATGAGGGAAATAGAAAGCCTGTCTAGAGTATAGGCAGGGGTTGGGTGGGGAGGAGGGAGATTTGGGACATTGGTGATGGGAATGTTGCACTGGTGATGGGTGGTGTTCTTTACATGACTGAAACCCAAACACAATCATATATGTAATCAAGGTGTTTAAATAAAATATATAAAAACCACGGAAGAAAATTGTGTTTGCAAAGCTATGAAACCTGGAATGGGGGAGGAGGGAAGCAGGTGAAATTAGTTGTGCCTGGGCATAAGTGTATTTTTGCATATGTCCATTTGAAATGAGTGATGTGTGTGTGTGTGTGTTAGCATGTGAATGCATACATGGGTGCATCTGCAATATGCAGCACTCCTGGGCAACCCAAGGAGTTAGTCCTTTGGGAGCTGGCACCAAAATAAGGGGCTGGGATTAATTTTCTGGTTTGTGCCTCCTCAGATTGTTGAGCTGGTGGCACAGAGCAGAGTAAACAGTCTCTCAGGAGAACATTAAAATCATTTCCCATGAAATAGGGCCATCAAACTTCACAAATGAAAATGCAAGACTCCAAGCCAAATTTAAATTTCTGATAAACAATAAACAATTTTTGAGTAAAAAAAAAAAAAGAAAAGAAAGTGTTCTAGGTATTGGGAGCCTCCTTGAACAAAGAATTCTTTGTTTTCTGAAGTTCAAATTTGCCCAGTCATGATGTAGCTTATCTGGCAGCCTAAGCACCAAAGAAAATGAGTTAAGTTATCTGCTGATCTTCAAACATCTTCAAAATCACTTTGGGATTCACAGGGACAGTTGGTTCCAGCTCATATCTGTGTTCTTTTTCCCTTTCTCAGTGGTACTACTGTCTGTGAAATAGGGATTATCCCATGAGCTGTTCCCCAGGGGTCTCCCAACAGAAATTGCCATCTTCAGCCTCAGATACAATGGCTCCCTCACTCCCCAATTCAATAAAAATCAATTAAGCCTTTTACATGGGAATCGAATAATATGTCTTATTAGCCAGCCAAGCCCCTATACTTTTCAATTTTCTCAATTCAATTTCTTCTTGCCTCTCTAGCTGTTCTTTTTGGAAGAATCAATGACTCAAGGAAGTTTCTAGAAGAAATGGGTCTACTGATGGACACACATGGAGGAAACCTTCCACGGTCTTGCTGAGGTCCAACAGGTGAGGGAATGTGGGGTCCATAAGGTCTGCTATAGTTGGGTTGAATGGGATCCCTTGATATCCCAGATGATATTCTTGCTTCCTACTTCAATACTTCCCATGACCCCTAAGTTGAGGAGCAAGTAGGAGCTGGAGGGGGTTCTCAGGATGGGAACCTTGGTGTATCTGTCATCTCTGGGGTCTGCTGGTGCCCAGGTGACACAGTTATTGCCAGGACAAAGGGTGCTACTAATAAAGCTAGCTCTGATCCTCAGAAAGCAATTTGTAAATAAATGATTTCTTAGGCCCAGAGCAGTAGGAGAGACAACAAAAGGCGACAGGAACTGGGAGTCAGGCAAACAGTTTCTCCAACAATTTGTCAGAGACCCTCCAAGCACGAAGGCAGAGTCTCCTAGCCCCCTGTTAGGCCAGGAGCAGTAGGAGAGGAGGAAAAAGGCAGCAGGACCAGATTAACAGCACTGTGTAGCAGTGCTCAGAGTCCAGTAAACAGTTTCTCCAGCAATTCACAGCCACAGGCCCAGCCCTGTAGAGCACTGGCAGGGTTGGCAGTGGCAGAGTCTCCTAGCCCCCCTACCACAGCAGTTACAAGGGGTGGGCCTCTGGTAACTGACATCTTCACCCTTAAAAGGACAGTACCAGCTTATGGCTGACCAGGGGCCATCCGAGTCTCTGTTTCCTTATTGATTTGCTCTTGAGTGGGCCAGTTTTCACTAACAAGGTCAGTAGTAAATTTTCTGATGGCAAATATAAAGTATGTTCACAGAACAGTATGGAAAAATAGAGAAAAGTCATGGGGCGGGGAATGAAAGGGTTGAAATTCGAAATGCCTCCAGAAAGCTTTCTCTAGCATGTTTTCCCTTCTGTATTTGTAGTGATTTTTAACTGTAATAACTATTAAGAATCTAGACCCAAGTAAGCTCTAATAAATCAATACCCCTAGCATGGAGCCAATGAATTGTATTAAAAAATCTTTCCAGAGGGCCCAGAGAGATAGCACAGCGGTGTTTGCCTTGCAAGCAGCCAATCCAGGACCAAAGGTGGTTGGTTCGAATCCCAGTGTCCCATAGGGTCCCCCGTGGCTGCCAGGAACTATTTCTGAGCAGACAGCCAGGAGTAACCCCTGAGCACCGCCAGGTGTGGCCCAAAAACCAAAAAAAAAAAAAAAATCTTTCCAGAACGTTCTATTATAAAATTAGACTTAATAAAGCTTGGCAGTCACTCATATATGTGATTTCTCTTCCATGTTCCCTTCCTCACACTCTTCTCCCTTTCCTTACCTCTCTCTTCCTCTTTTTTTCTCATATTTATCAAAAACTGGATATTGAGATATTCTGTGTCTCATGTGTCTTCGCTCTCATCATCATTCTACCATCATATTTTATTATTCTTATCTGAAGGCTTCAGCTGTGATTCCTGATAAGCCTTGATTGTGCGACTTTCAGCCCAGCGGTCCTCTCACAAAATGAATCCATTAACACCCCCCCTCTCTCTCTCACACACACACACACACACAGAGTTTTGTCCACTATGACTGATGAAAAGAATTTTCATTTGATTTGCCATTACTCTCCTCCCTGCTGGATTTCAGCTCCTGAATAGATGACCACAGAGCCTCTGGTTTCTCAGTTCTGTGGCCCCATAGAAAGGCTCAGCCATCAAGCAGGGGGGCATGCCAGGGCAAGCGCAAACATTTTCTCTGAGAAAATGATCATTTGTCAGAGAACTTCATTTTTCACTTAGTGCTCAGCCAACCACAGGGGTGGCATTTCAGCTCAGAACAACCTTAGAGGACTCAGGGAGGGAGGAAGGGGGAATTTTCCTGGCCTATCTGACATTCTCAAAAAATAAAATGACACGAAAACACCATCAAACAATCACTCCCAGAAAGCTCTTTCCAACTCCTGATGGTGAGTCAGCGGTCCGAAACTTGCTCACTTAGCCATTGGTGCTCTTTCTGTGCACCAATGGGAATCACCAAAATAAATGTAAGGGCATGGGCTAGCAAATAACACCCCAATTTTCTTTCTTTTTACCTTTTTAAAATAAATAAATAAATAGATTCTTTAATTGAACCACCATGAGACACACAGTGACAAAGTTGTTCATGATTGAGTTTCAGTTATATAATGTACAACACCCTTCACCAGTGCACATTTCCTGCCACCAATGTTTCCAGTTTCCCTCCTACCTTCTCCCTGCCCTTCTCCCATGCTTGCCTCTTTGTAGCCATTTTTCTTTTGGAGAACCCAGACATAATACAGGTGCTCTTCCAAGACTGGCAGAACCTCTGGCAACAAGGGGTGAGTTGGATGGAAAGACATTTACTAGAATTAATACTGGGCTGAATGCTGAAGAATAATAGAGAAAAATGAACAGGAAGATTATTAGATGTCTGTGGTGAGGCCTGTCTCCAAATATTTCTGTTCAAAATTTTAAACAATTCCTTAGTAACTTGGATGAATATATTTCTTTATTTTGGAAGGGGGAGTTGGGCCACATTTCATGGTGCACATGGCTTACACATACACTTGTCTCTGTGCTCAGGGATCACTCCCTGGTATTGCTCAGGAGATCATTATAGGATTCTGGGGATTAAACCAGGGTCAGCTGCATGTAAAACAATGGCCTTACCTGTATTATCTCTCTAGCCCTGAATGAATTAATATATAAAGAAATATATTATTATTAATAAATAATTAAGAGAGATAGGGTTATTTTAGAAAATGGCAAATCAGGATTACCACAATCTTGGAAAAGTAGAGTCTAACAAAATAAAGCCTTGAAACCTGGATGCTCAAGACCCATTAGATGATACTTTATGGTGTAGACTCCTTTTACAGTGCTCATTAACATTACTTAGAATTCTAGACTTGAAAATTACGATTGTTTTAAGAATGCTCTATGCAAAATCTAACTCAGGAAACCTTTCTTCAGCAAAGTTTACCTCTCCAAATGATGATTTGCCTACAAATTGGAAAACCTTTCCATTTGACTTGCTGTCTTTATATTTTTTAAGCATTTTTGACCCATCTGAGTCAGCTTTTCAAATGCAACCTATGGATCAATCTTCATTGCTTGTGTGTGTGTGTGTGTGTGTGTGTGTGTGTGTGTGTGTATTATATAGTCCTTCCCTCTATTATATATATAGCCCGTCTTTTCCACCTCCCCTGCTTATCACTTGATAGCCTTTGTTTGTTTGTCTGTTTTGGTCACACCTGACAGTGCTCAGGAATTACTCCTGGCTCTATCGCAGGCTCAGGGTACCATAAGGGATGCTGGGATTCGAACCACTGTCCTTCTGCATGCAAGGCAAATGCCTTACCTCCATGCTATCTCTCCGGCCCCACTTTACAGCCTTTCTATTCTTTCACTCTTATCCCTGATCTGTTATTTCTCCCCCATTTAATCCTTTTACTCTTAGTCCTTAACTTCTCAGGAACCTAAACAATACCCCCACCCCAACCAGCTGCCAGCCAGCTCCCAAAGTGAGAGGACAGCTTCAGTCTGGGAAGAAGCTGCCACTGCCACTGCTGCTTATTTGCTCTTGGCTGCCCTTTATCTTCTATCTCTCTACACTGTGGACTGTTTCTCACTGCTGGATTTGGCTTTTGAGAGATTTTTAGTTTAAGGACATTTCGTGATCCGTGACTACTGCAAGCCATTTTTCAGACTCCACAAGACTACATCATAGGTTGAATCTATGTTCCTGATTTTATTCCCCATCCCAAATTATTTAAAAGATGTAAAGGGAATATGTATATTTACTTTGCATATTTCGTTAGATGTATTTCATTAATAGGTATAATTCCTTAATAAGTTTAATTCTTGTGTATTTCCTTATGTAGAGGTAGTTTTCTCCATCTCTTTTTTGGGTTATTTTAGTAGGAAATTCGTAACATTACTTAAGTTAATTCTTAACATTATTTAAGTTAAGTTGTTAAGTTTCACTTAGGTTCTGAGTTCATGTTAGAACCAGGCTATAGGGATTGTTTAGCTTGTTATTTTTATCCCCATATACACCAGTAGTATTATGTGGCATGTTCCTTTTTGCATAGACACATTAAAATGGGGAAATCTTAGGTATAGAAAGTTCTTATCTATTTGGGTTTCTTTGGGGGGGGGGTTGGGTCACTCCTGGCAGTGCTCAGGGGTTACTCCTGACTTGGCACTCAGAAATCACACTTGCCAGGTTTGGGGGATCATATAGGATGCCAGAATTTGAACCACTGTTTGTCCTGGTTCAGCTGCATGTAAGGCAAACGCCCTATGCTGTGCTATCTCTCCAGCCCCAGAAAGTTCTTATCTAATAGGGAGGGATAAGAACTTCTAAATTTTATATTGCGAGGGGGCCTTTCACCCTGAATATCTGTCATAGTGACTTGACTTAGGTAGGATTCAGTCATTCAGACATCAGCCATTCACCCCTGAGCTTTGGATCCCATCTTTTAAACTGGCATGATTTTCTGCATCAGCACCAGGAATCAAACTTTTACCAGGGAAGGCCCTAATACTGCCCTGGCATCTACTTGCTCCACAGTGGGTTCCTATGACACCCTGACGACTTGGAAACAGCAACAATCTGCTTTCAGGGCAGGTTTCCCTCCCTCACCACCTAACATGAGACGAAACATCCCATGACACCATGACTTAGACATAAGATCTGTGCAAAAACCAAGATCTCTAACTATAGAAGTCTGACTGTGACAACCATGATTGAAAACTTTTCCTGAGATTATGAAGAAAGTCTTGGGAGTTAGACACCTTGGTATGTCCGGAGCCTGTAATTGGTCTATGGCAGAATGCTTCATGAATAGAGACACACTGTTTTTAGGCCAAAGGTTTTTCCTTCCGCTTTCTTTCGTTCCCCTTCCTTCCTTCCTTCCTTCCTTCCTTCCTTCCTTCCTTCCTTCCTTCCTTCCTTCCTTCCTTCCTTCCTTCCTCCCTCCCTCCCTCCCTCCCTTCCTCCCTCCCTCCCTCCCTCCCTCCCTCCCTCCCTCCCTTCCTCCCTCCCTCCCTCCCTCCCTCCCTCCCTTCCTTCCTTCCTTCCTTCCTTCCTTCCTTCCTTCCTTCCTTCCTTCCTTCCTTCCTTCCTTCCTTCCTCCCTTCCTCCCTCCCTCCCTCCCTCCCTCCCTCCCTCCCTCCCTCCCTCCCTCCCTCCCTCCCTCCCTCCCTCCCTTCCTTCCTTCCTTCCTTCCTTCCTTCCTTCCTTCCTTCCTTCCTTCCTTCCTTCCTTCCTTCTTTCCTTCCTTCCTTTTTGGGCCATATCTGGTGACACTCAGGGGTTACTCCTGGTTATGAGCTCAGAAATTGCTCCTGGCTTGGGGGAACCATATGGGACATCAGGGGATCGAACCGTAGCCTGTCCTAGGTTAGCATGTGCAAGGCAAAATCCCTACCACTTACGCCACTGCTCTGGCCAGTTTTTCCTTTCTATTTTCTCCAACTTTCTGTACCTATGCAAAAAAAAAACCCTCACAAAAACAAACAAAACAAAACAAAACAAAAACCCTGTCACCCTCCCTGCTTTTATAAAACCTTTTAGAGGCTCCCACTTTTTACATAGACCCTCCTGACACTGATAACTTTGTTTTACCTCATATTTCTTCATTTTTCTATAAAACTAAGAAGGAAAAAATAAAGGATGGGTCCATGGGCCAAGTGGTCTCAGGGCATTGGTGGAAATAATAAAGGACAGAAGTAAATATTCAAGCCAAAGACAACAAGAATAGAATCAAGAGACGCAAACTATAACAATCTAAACTTAAGATAGGCCTGTTATACTGGCATGCCAGGGGGCAAAAGTTGGTGGTATTCTTGGGAACATTGATGAAGGCAGATCTCCACTGGTGGTGGAAATGGCCCTGATTAACTGTATATCTAAAATCCAACTATGAAGGACTCTGTAAATCATAATGATTTCAATAAAAATAAAATAAAGGAAAGCCTTGAATTATTAACAATTATTAATCAATTATTAACAAGTTCAAAACATTGCATAGAATCAATAAAAAGCCTTGGTTTTTAACACAAATTCAACAAAAATTTACTAACTACATAAGCTATATGGAGATGAGAAGTGGATAAGACCTTATTAAGTTTATGTTTTCCTTCAGAGTTGGTAAACAATGATTTATCAGCCAAATTCAGTCATTGTCTATTTTTGTAAAGAAGTTTTTTAAAATTGTATGAGTGACACACATTATCATCTTAGTGTTAGGCTTACAACATAATAATTTGACATTTATACATATTGCCAAATGATCACCATAATAATTGCTTTTATCACCTTTTCTTAGCAACTTATAAAATTTCAATATCTGTTATTGATCATAGTCCCTATACTGTACCTTAAATCTCTTTGACTTAGGCATTTCATAACTGGAAATACATATCTCTTGTTCCCCTTCACTGGTTTCACTCTGTGACTACAATTTTTATGTTTTACTGATAACTAATATCATGACAAATGAGTTTCTTAGTTGCATTAAAGACATACTGACTGTGAAGTCAAACATAGTTTTGAGCTGGCTTTCCAGAGGAAAGTTGGCCAAAGTTGGTCTAGTTCACTATGAGTATATTTTGAATCAAGAGTGCCCAAACCACCAACTAAAGGAGATATTTCAAGAGGTACACATGTTAGCATGAATCCTTGTGTGATCTTGATTGTCTCCTAAACATAGTTAAGTAAATCATGATATGAAAACAACAATAATAATTATCTCCTAAGTATCATTAAAAAAGTATGTGCTTAAACACAATCATGAAAGAATTAGTGACTGAACACACATAAAGACACACAGACCCCCCCCCCCACACACACACACGTGTGTGCTGGATGGCTCCTCTATTCTTTGTGGACCAGGATCCACTGAGTTCTGACTCCAGACTGAAGGTACCATTCAAGAGGAATATTGGACCGGGAACCTGGGGTAGAACTGTAGGGCTGGGACTCATTCAGAGAAAAAGGAGGAGGGTTAATGGGTATTGTAATGGGAAATGAAAAAGAATAAAGGGTGGTTAGCTTGAAAAAACAAAAGATCCAGGGAGATTGTAGAATCAACATCCTGAATGATGCTTGGTTTCCTGTACCAGATCTTTAAATATATCCTCTTATTCAATTTTTACAACCATAGGAGAGAATGGCATTGAAATGTCCATTTTACAAATGAGGAATCTGAAGCATAGAAAGATGAAGTCCCTCATGACTGCACAATCAATAAACAAGGAAGCAGAAAGTCAACAGTCCATGAAATCTGTCTGTGGGATACAAATGCTTAATTGTGTTTAAATATTAGTCTCATCATCACAAAGTCACACAGGGCATCAGGAAGAGCAAACAGAAGCAGACAGAGTACTGTGCAAGGAAGATCTTTCAAATGATCAGGGATGTCACCACTTTTCAGCACCTTTCAAATGTCAAGGGATTGCACAGTCTTTTGGTGTAGAGGAAACAGCAAGGTGTCTGGGACCAAGTGACTATGCCAAGAATTCAAAGAAGATTCTCGAATCTTCCCAACCCAGGTTTGAGGCTGGGGTCGTTCCCTGGGATGGCTGATGTAGATGAGTAAGAAGTAATAGGAAAAGAGGATTAGGGTGAGCAAAACTTTTCTAAGAGCTTTCTCCTTGCTCCTTCATTCCTCCCACAAGACAGTTCTACAAACAGCTACTACTTGGACCAACACTCCCACTTTATAAATATAAAAATGGCAGAATATTCTGGTTATATGATTTATTGACCCTACAATGAATAAATAGTAGAGCCAAGATTTGAATTTAGTCTGACCCCAAATCTCTGCTCTTATCTATTTCCATTTAAAAAGTTACTTCTTAAGAGAAGCTGCAATCATTTAAATTTTTTCGTCTGTTTCCCCTGACACCAAGGTTTTTGATGTTTCCTTCCTGTGTTGCTAACTGCTGTATTACTAGAAGTTAATGGTAGCAGCTGCCAATACAACTGTCTCATTTGTCAAGTGATAATTTACAGGGCCTGATTCTTCTGCTTTAGAAATAGACTCCAAGGTAAGAGACTCCCAGACGCATCATCAAGTCCTGAAGACTAATCAGGCTGTTATGACTGTTTATTCTCTTTGAAGTCCCCACTGAGGTCATAAACAAGAATGTCCCACTAACTCATCGGTCTAATTCCTGAGAAACATTTCTTCTCCTGTGGGAACCACTGAGATTCTAGAGCCTTTCTATAGAGGCTACATTGCTCTGAATGGTTTCTGCTCATTAGTGTCCCTGTGGGTAAGATGATTTTGGTCATAGAAAATACAGTTGACATATAGGAGAAGGTGCTTGTTATAGATTTGCTCACTACATGTGACAAACTGATTTGTGACTTTAGAGGAATGAAGATGTCAAAGGAATTAATTTTCCTTTATGGTACTTTTTGTATTTCTAATATTGAGAAAGAAGCTGGTTCTACTTTATTGCCTTCCTGAGATATGTACTTCCGGATCACCGGGCAGACAAAGAACCTCTACTCAACTGGATTTCTCTGAGCATAAAAATCTTTCTTATTATAAGACCAACCATAGGTTTCTGGGGATTTTTCTTCCACATTTCTCTGTGCTTCCATATTTAAAGAAAGCACTGATTGTCAGTCCACTGGGAGCATACAACATGAATTGTTAAATAATTGATTCACTCTTGTTAGGTTACACCTTATTTTACCTAAAACAATGCTCATCCCTTTGTATATTTGTTTACAACTTGGATTTACCCCAAAACTTGTAGACCTGGGTGGGACTTCTTACACTGTCCTTATTGCCCCAACCAGGGATGTCTCTGTACTCAATAAAAAAACAGCAGTTCTTTGGCTGGAGTGATAGCAACAGCAATAGAGCATTTGCCTTGCATGCGGCTGACGAAGGACAGACCTTGGTTTGATCCCCGGCATCCTATATGGTCCCAAACCAGGAGTGATTTCTAAGCACATAGCCAGGAGTGACCTCTGAGTGTCACCGGGTGTGGCTCAAAAACAAAACAAAAAAATCCCCCCCCCCCCAAAAAAAAAAAAAACCAAAATACCACAGCAATTCTGGCAGGCAGCTGGGTGGAGATATTAGGTAGAAGACTGCCAGATGAGTGAAAACTATCTCGTAGTTCCACAGCAACCAGGTTCCACAGCAACCAGGTACTCTTTCTCTGCCTGTAAAGTGGGGGTAGTGCCTGACCCTTGTTGTATGTTTAGCCACAAGGTGAAGGACTGAAAAATCTCTCGTGGCTTCCTTCTGCTTGCTGTTCTGTCCCCTGAAATTCTACTGAGGAGGCCAAGAAAGACCCAGCAAAAACTATCATCTAGAGCAGGAGTCTCAAACTTGCAGCCCATGGGCTGTTTGTGGACCTCCATACAACATTTTGTGGCCAGCGGCCGGCCTCAAATATCGCAGTATTTGCGATTATTCATTTACCAAATAATTGCAATAAAATCACATTAGTAAGAAAAAATCACATTAAACATTCGTATACCCTGAGCAGTTCCATTCGGGGTATGCAAATGTTTAATGCGATTTTTTTCCTTACTAATGCAATTTTTTTTAATTACAAAAATATTTTTTTATTGTGACCAAAGTGCATTACAAATCTTTCACTGCATCATTTATGGTACATAGTGACAATGAATGAGGAGCATTCCCAACACCAGTGCTGTCCTCCCTCTGCCCCTGTTCCCTCCTCTACCCCCAGAATGCTAGTGCAACTGGTCTCCACTTTACAGCTTGTTGTAGATTGAGCATCTATTCCACTGTCATTGGAAATAAAAAGGATAAGGAAAAAGGGAGAAAAAAATTTGGTGACGACTACCAAAAAAAGAAAGAAAAGAGAGAAGAAAAAAAAGAAAAGAAATATGGAAGAAAAAAGAAAAAAAGGGGCTGGGAAGGTGGCACTAGAGGCAAGGTGTCTGCCTTGCAAGCGCTAGCATAGGACGGACCGAGGTTTGATCCCCCGGCATCCCATATGATCCCCCAAGCCAGGGGCGAGCATCAAATGGGTGTGGCCCAAAAACCAAAAAAAAAAAAAAAGTTAAAAAAAATGTACCTGGCAAATAAAAATAAAAATAAATCTCTAAATAATAACCACAAGAGTGAAAAAGAAAGAGAAAAGTGGAAGAAAAAAGCGAAGGAAAATAAAGTAAAAAACTAACAAATCAAAACAAAACAAGAAAAAGTATGGGTGCTGGAATGGTAGGGTTTGGCGTTCCCCCCACTTTTTTTTTGCATAGGCACAGTAAGCATTGGGGAAGAAAGGGAATTCCCATGGCCTAAGAGATTCAGGGTTTCTCCATCCTTGAAGCATACCATCATGGGATCAACCCCTGTCTCCATATATACTCATTACCCATTCCCAAAGGCTTTTTTGTGATGCCAGGAAAGTTTCCTCTCGGTTGTGTGTGAGAAAATCAAGCCACTGTAGCTAGTGATCTTGGAATTTGCGCAAGTTATAGGTCAGGGTCTAGGATAGAGTTTCTAGGTTCTAGAGGTTCCTATTTATCATTGTTGTTGTGTTCAGTCTTCTGTAACACTTGCTCCCTGTTTTCATTCAGTCCCTAAGCCAAGGCCTAGGATATTATGGATCCAAAGGTTCTGCTCAGACTCTTGTCCAAGTTGGACCTCTGCAATAAGACATCTTGTTGTTGTTGCTGTTGTTTTTATGTGTCCTGGGCTACAGCCTAGGGTAGTGTTTTCCTTATTAGTCCCAAGGTAGGTTCTGTTCAGTCACGGTTGTCAAAGTCAGTTTTCTGTTGTTGGTGCTCTTATTTTTTTACAGTTCAAAGAACGATATCTCTTCTGATTTCCATTTAGTGTTAGGTGATGTGATAGGACAGCCTGGTCTTAGGCACAAGTTGGTGCCAGAGTAGTGTTATAAATCTCCCAATGGAGCTTAGTTCCCGGTGGTGTTGCCCAGAGCTGTATCATTTCTACATCAGGGATCTGGGGTTTCGAATTGGACTAACACTGTCCAATCTCCTGGGACTGGTTGTAACCACATGGCACATGTTCAGGATGGAAGGCATCCTTCTGCTATAAAAAGTGAGTTCTTATATCTAGAAGATAAGATCTTGTTTCTGTGTCTATGGTTTCCTCCACCCTTTTTTTACTGTGCCCATATAAAAACGTATGGTGTTATACTGTGTAGCTGGTGCTATTCTGGGTAAGGATGACAGGCTGCACACACAGTCTCTGTCGTCTGGTTTTTTTTCTGAGCTTTTATCCCAGTCAAGGCTTTTTGTACGAAGCAGCACCAAAAATGTTAAGAATAGAGAAAAATCTATATATTAAAATAGAACAAAATAAATAAAACTGAACTAAAAAGAAAAAGTATTTGAATAAAACAAGTGGTGGAGGAGGCTACTTGTATTTTTAGGAATACATATCTTAAGATGTATTGTTATACAGGTATTGAGCTTCCATAGGCAATAGAAGACTCCCAATTAAGTCTTTTGATATATTCTTGTGGGGAGTAAAAGCTAAGGAACTTTTCGATTCACAGGCCTTAGAATTGAGTTTGAGAGATGCTTTGCTGCATTACGAGACCATATAGTGTCTTTGAGCTGGGGGTTTTGCTAGGCTGATTCCTGTATCATGCAACAGTCCACGATTTGGTGGGGGTGAGAGGGGCCATCAAGCATGAGTTAGCAGGTGTGCTGGTTGTAGTTCTTTGCCAAGGCATGAGAACGGGTACCCAGAGGGTGTCTTTTACTGAGGAGCTAAAAGGTGGTCTGTTGAGGCAGGAGGTCAATCTTGGTGCCGACCAAGTTAGGAACTGAGGGTAAAGAGGGTTAAATTAGGGGAAGATAATGGATCAGGATTGGGAGATGAGGGGATAGAAGAGACACAGGGGTAGGGGAGAGGCAATACATGACAGGGGCTATATACAATATATATATATATGAATTGTTTGTGATTTCGGCTTCGAGTCAGTATGGAAAGTCACGTCATAAAGACTGACTTTAAAGATCATTTGAGTGTTATCATCCAAATCTTTGGTATTCTGTTTCCTTTCCTAGGAACCATATAGAATAAAGAACATTTTTAGATAATGCTTAAAAAGTATATTTGTTATATATTTGTTATGAAGTATTTGTTATGAAAATGAGTATTAGTAAGAAAAGACACCACTGCAGGGGGTCCAGTATGAATATGGGAGGAGTTTTCCTCCTCCCCCCTGCCCCCAGAGCCCAGTTGCCAGATATGGCCCTGAAGACCAGTTTGGCATGGGGGATCTTGGTCTCCTGGACTAAGTGGCCGGTGCAGGAGGCCATTGGCCAGCTGTCTTCCCAGATTCCCAGCTATACCCATAGGAGAGGAGCAGGAATCCTGGCATGTGGGATCGTCTGGGTACAGCTGCAGCCTCCCTCTCCAGTATGAAAAAGCATGGGGGAGGAGTTTGTCTCCTCCCCATCCCCCCAGAGCTCAGATGCCAGCCCTGGCCTTGAAAGCCAGCCTGCATGGGGGGCTCTCAGTCTCCAGAACTAACTGGTCAGTCCTGGAGGCCTTTGGTCAGCTGTCTGTCCAGATTCCCAGCCATGCCAGTAGAAGAGGAGCAGTAATCCTGGCACGTGGGATCTTCTGGAGCTGCAGAAGATTCCAGCCTTCCTCCCCAGTTTGAAAAAGGAAGCTACAGCCTTCCTCCCCAGTTTGAAAAAGCATGGGATTGGAGTTTCCCTCCTCCCCCCTCTCCCCAGAGCCCAGTTGCCAGACCTGGCCCTGAAGACCAGTTTGGCATGGGGGGGGGATCTCAGTCTCCTGGACTAAGTGGTCAGCCCAGGAGGCCATTGGCCAGCTGCCTGCCCAGATTCCCAGCCATACCTGTAGGAGAGGAGTGGGAATCCTGGCATGTGGGATTGTCTGGGCAATAATGCGATTTTTTATTGTGAATATTTGGTAAGCAAATAATTGCAAATACTTTGCGCCTAGTGCAGATGTCATTTCCGCTGCTCCTGCCCGCTGTCTCTTGCATTATCGGAGACCTAAGGGAGAGAAGGGGGAGAAGTTTATTACAGAATTAGATTTTGTCATACCTTCATCATGACTTCATCAAAGCCTGCAGTGAAGAGAAAGATTGATGATGAGCACAGACCATTTCAGGAGAAGTGGGAGATGCAGTATTTCTTTGTTGAGCACAGGGGCATCTCACATGTCTTATTTGCTCAGAGAAAGTTGCAGTGCACAAGGAATATAATTTGAAACGCCATTATTCAACTAAACATGCTGAGGAATGTGCAAAATATCAAGGAAATGAGAGAGCCAAGCAGGTTGCCAGTCTTAAAGCATGTCTAATGAGGCAACAAGAAAGATTTCTTCAAGAAAGAAACCAAAGAGAATGTTGTGTCAGTCGAAGCTAGTTACATGGTTAGTGAGATGATTGCTAAGGCAGGGAAACCATTCACAGAAGGAGAATTTGTTAAAAAAAATGCATGTTACAGGCTGCAAGTATTATCTGTCCAGAAAAGAAAGGTCAGTTTAGCAAAATCAGCCTTTCTGCCAACACCGTGGCAGAGTGCATTTCTGACATGTCAAGTGACATTTATCATCAACTGTGTGAGAAAGCCCAATGTTTTGATGCATACTCAGTTGCTCTTGACGAGGGCACAGATATAACAGACACTGCGCAGCTCACAATTTATGTCCGTGGTGTTGATTGCAATTTTTAATTGACAGAGGAGCTGCTCACAATAATTCCAATGCATGGCCAGACCACCGCTAATGAGATATTTTGGCATCTGTGTGATGCCATTGAGAATGAAGGTTTGCCATGGAAGAGGTTTGTTGGAATAATAACTGATGGAGCGCCATTGATGACAGGGAGGAAAAATGGACTGGTGGCACTTATTCAAAAAAAACTTGAAGAGGAGGGTGTAGAGAAGGCCATTGCTCTTCACTGCATTATCCATCAGCAGGCCCTTTGCAGTAAATGCCTGCCATGTGACAATGTGATATCTGTTGTTGTGAAATGCATCAACCAAATCAGATCCAGGGGCTTAAAGCACAGGAGGTTCCGTGTTTTTTTTTTTTTTTTTTAGAGGAAATGGAGTCAGAATATGGAGATGTGCTCTATTTCACCGAGGTACGTTGGCTCAGCAGGGGGAATGTCCTGAAAAGATTTTTTGAGTTGAGAGAAAAAGTGAAAGCCTTCATGGAGAAAGATGAGAATGCTGTTTCTAAGTTGAGTGATCACAAATGGCTCATGGACTTAGCTTTTCTTGTTGACATCACACATAAGCTGAATGTACTAAACAAGAGAGCATTCTCCACAAAACTTGTGTTATGAAAATTCCAGCTCTCTCAGACAAACCTTTGCCATTTCCCAGTATGCAAGGAACTTGTGGATGCAGGCATACCACTCAGTGGTGAGAAATATGTTGATGCTATTTTTAAGCTAGAGAAGAAATTAGATCACAGATTTGCAGACTTCAAAAAGCACAGAGCCACTTTCCAAATTTTTGTGGACCCCTTTTCCTTTGATGTGCAAGATGCTCCTCCTGTGCTTCAAATGGAGCTCATTGACCTGCAATGTAACTCTGATCTCAAAGCCAAGTTCAGGGAGATTAGTGGAAAAGCAAACATGCATGGGCAATTCTTGAGAGAATTGCACCCCCAGCTTCCCTGAGCTTTCCCGAATGTTCAAGCGCATCATATGCCTTTTTGGGAGCACACATTTGTGTGAAAAGTTATTCTCCACATTGATCTTCAATAAGTCAAAGTACAGGTCTAGACTTAATGATGATCATCTTCAAGCCATACTGAGTGTCTTAACTCCTTCCTCTCTAAAGCCAAATGTGGTTCAGATTTGTGAGAAGAAGCACTGTCAAGTCTCTGGCAGCAAGGAATAGGCAAAAGATGCCATGTTCAGAAGAACTGTTCATGATCTTCACTCAATGTTTTATTAATGTTCAGAAGAAATAATTAAAACTGTTAATAATGACGTTTGAGGAATTTTTTGTGAAATCCCTTATGTGGCCCTGCCTCACCCCAACTTTGCCCTTTGCAGCCCCCAGGTACATTGAGTTTGAGACCCCCGATCTAGAGGCTCCAAAGCAGCCAGGGGCTCCAGAATTCTGAGCATGACCACTCCACTTTGCTTTTGAGGCTGCACACTTTTTCTAATTAACCCCACCATAACACGTAGGGAAAAAAATCACACTATAAGTGTGACAATGGGGAAACAATGTGGGCAAACACCATGCACAGAGAATAAATATGGTAGCTCTGATGACCCCCAAAGTACCGACCACCTAATTAGCCTCTCAGATAAAGAGTTTAGAATAGAAATATGGCAGATGTTCATAAAACTCAAAGAAACCATAGATCAAACTAAACAAAACACAAAGATAGAAATTAGAAAACTCCAAACTGAAATACAGGACTGAAAAACTTGGTAGATAAATTGAAAACCTCAATGGAAAACCTGTCCAACAGGGTAACAGCAGCCAAGGTCAGATCAGTGAGCTGGAAGATGATCTGCAGAACAACTCCATACAGCAGAAGAGATTGGAGAAAAAAAACCTTAAAGCAAATGATTAGACAATGGAAAAAGTAGTCAAAGAATGTGAACAGATGAAAATAGATGTCTTTGATAAACTGAACAGAAACAACATAAGAATTATTGGAGTACCAGAGGCCAAGGAAGAAGATCCCCAAGAAGAATCAACAGTCAAAGACATCATTGCAGAGAAACTCCCAAAGCAAAAGACTGCATGCAACAAAATCCTGCATGCTCAAATAGTGCCAGCTAAAAGAGACCTGAAGAAAAGCTCTCCAAGACACATCCTAGCCACAATGACGAATTCCATAAATTGGGATACAATACTAAAAGCAGCAAGATCAAAAAGGTAAATTACATTCAAAGGAGCATCCTTAAAATTTATAGCAGACATGTTACAAGAAACCCTCGAGGCCAGAAGACAGTGGTGGAATATTGTGACACACGTTCAGGTTTGAAGAAACAATACATAGCTTCATGGATAAGCAAAAGCTCAGAAACTTCACACATGCAAAAACAGCCTTAAAAGAAAAACTAAAAAGTCTATATTAAGACAAGACAGACCAACAGACATACCAAATTTCTACACAAAGATGACATTAAATCCCATGACAATAATCTCCCTCAATGTCAATTAACTAAATGCACCAGTTAAGAGACACAGTGTGGCAAAATGGATCAAAAAGATGAATCCATCTTTTATCTGCCTACAAGAAACTGACTTGTATAGTCAGGATAAACATAGACTCAAAATCAAGGTTGGATAAAAATCATCCAAGCAAACAACACCCTTCAAAAAGCTAGAGTGGCCAAATTAATATCAGATGACAGAAACTTTAGACTCAGGAAAGTTGTACGGGAAAAAAATGGACATTTTGTACTAATCAAGGAATATGTGTAACAAGAAGAAATCAAACTACTAAACATATATACACACCCAATAAAAGACCAGCAAAACATATAATACAATTATTGACAAATTTGAAAGAAGATATCAATAGTAACATAATTATTGTGGGAGACCTCAACACTGCTCTTGATAGATCTCAACACCCCTTGATAAGTCAACCAGAATGAAACCCAACAAAAATATACTAGCTCTGAAAAGAGAATTGGAAGAAAGCAGCCTAGTAGATATATAGGGCACTGCATCCCCAGAAACCTGGTTACACATTCTTCCCCAATGTACATGGGTTATTTTCCAGGATAGACCACATGCTGGCCAATAAAATAAAGCTCCATAAAATCAAGAGGATAGAAATTGTGCAGACTACCTTTACTTATCACAAGGCTCTGAAATTAGATGTGAACTACAAAGGGACACAGAAGAAAAACTTTAACACCTGGAAATTAAACAGCCTGCTATTGAACAACCAGTGGGTTCAAGAGGAAATCAAAGAAGAAATCAAAAGATTCCTGGAAACAAATGACAATAAAGACACAAATTATCAGAATCTATGGACACAGCAAAAAGTGGTACGGAGAGGAAAACTTATAGCTTTGCAATCACACATCAGGAAGGAAAAAGGAGCCTACCTGAATAGCTTAATGACACAGCTTATAAAATTAGAACATAATAAACAAAAGGAACCAAATATAGATAGACAGAAGGAAATAACAAAGTTTAGAGCAGAAATCAATGAAGTAGAAATCCAAAAAACAATCCAAAAGATCAACGAAATTGAAAATTGGTTCTTTGGAAAAAAATAAACAATATTGATAAATCATTGGCAAAACTCACAAAGAGAGAGAAACTTGATAAACTAGATTAGAAATGAAAAGACGGAGATCACTACAAGTATTGCAGAGATTCAAAGGGTAATCAGAGACTACTTTGAGAAACTCATTGTCACGAAACATGAGAACTTGGAAGAAATGGATAAATTCTTGGACTCTTATAACCTTGCTTGAAGAAAGAGGATGTACCATATCTAAATATCTCCATCACCATTGAGGAAATTAAAATGGTAATCAAATGTCTGCCCAAAAACAAAAGCCCAGGCTTAGATGGTTCATTAATGAAATCTTTCAAACCTTTCAAGAGCAACTACTACCAATCCTTGCCAGGCTCTTTCGTGAAATTGAAAAAAATGGGAACAGTTCCAAACAGTTTTTATGAAGCCAACATCACCTTGATATTAAACCGGAAGAAATGCTGCCAAAAAAAATTACAGACCAATATCCCTGATGAACACAGATGTAAAGATCCTCAACAAAATTCTGGCAAATAGGATCCAATGCCTCATCAAGAAGGTCATTCACCATGATCAAGTAGATTTTATCCCAGGAATGCAAGGATGGCTTAACATCCGTAAATCAATCAACATAATACACAATATCAACAACAAATAATATTAAAGACCAAATGAATTAAAGACCTTGCTATCAGGCCTGAAACCATAAAATATATAGAACAACAGATAAACACTTCATGACATTGAGACTAAAGGCATCTTCAAGGAGGAAACACCACTCTCCAAATAAAATGAAAGCAGAGATAAACAGATGGAAATATATTAAGATGAGAAGCTTCTGCACCTCAAAGGAAATAGTGCCTAGGTTACAAGAGCCACCCACTGAGTAGGAGAAACTATTCACCCAATCCCCATCTAATAAGTGGCTAAAATCCAAAATATACAAGGCACTGACACAAGAAAAAATATCTAATCTTATAAAAAAAATGGGGAGAAGAAATGAACAGATACTTTGTCAAAGAAGAGCTACAAATGGCCAAAGACACATGAAATAATGCTCCACATCACTAATTATCAGGGAGATGCAAATCAAAACAATAACAAGGTACCATCTCATGCCACAGCTATTGTCACACATCACAAAGAATGAAAACAATCAGTGCTAGAGATTTGGAGAAAAAGGAACTCTCATTCACTGCTGATGGCAATGCCACCTAATCCACCTTTATGGAAAACAATATGGAGATTCCTCCAAAAACTGGAAATTTAGCTCCCATATGATCCAGTTCTTCTACTCCTAGGGCTATACTCTAGGAACACAAAAATACGATTTTAAATCCCTTCCTCTCACCTATATTCATTGCAGCACTATTTACAATATCTAGACTCTGGAAACAACCAAGATGCCCTTCAACAAATGAGTGGCTAAAGAAACTGTGGTACATATATACAATGGAATATTATGCAGCTGTCAGGAGAGATGACGTTATGAACTTTTTAAATACATAGATGTACATGGAATCTATTATGCTGAGTGAAATAAGTCAGAGGGAGAGAGATAGACATAGAATAGTTTCACTCATCTATGGTTTTTTTTAAAGTAAAGACATTATTGTAATAATCCCAGAGACAATAGAGTTAGGGCTGGAAGGACCAGCTCACAATATGCAGCTCACCACAAAGAGTGGTGAATGCTGGTAGGGAAATAACTACACCAACAACTAGCATGACAATGTTAATGAATGAGAGAAGTTGAATGCCTGTCTCAAATACAGGCAGGGGTGGGGAGGAGGAAGAGTAGCATTAGTGGTGGGAATGCTGCATTGGTGAAGGGGAGTGTTCTTTTTATGACTGAAACTCAACCACAATCATGCTTGTACTTATGGTGCTTAAAGATTTTATTGAAAATATAGGAGACTGCCAGACTGTGTTTGAACAATAGCACAGAGGTAGGGCATTTGCCTTGCATGTGGTCAGCACTGGATGGACCCCGGCTAGATTCTCTGCATCCCATTTGGTCCCCAGAGCCTGCCAGAAGTGATTTCTGAGCACAGAGCCAGGAGTAATCCCAGAGTGCTGCTGGGTGTGATCCAAAAATTGAAGAAGAAGAAAGAAGAAAGAAAGAAAGAAAGAAGAAGAAGAAGAAGAAGAAGAAGAAGAAGAAGAAGAAGAAGAAGAAGAAGAAGAAGAAGAAAGAAGAAGAAGAAGGAAGAAGAAGGAAGAAGAAGAAGAAGTGCACTTGGTATATGGGGTGGCACAAGGTACTACAGTCTGCTAATGCTCTATTAAATCTAAATAGGTGCTTTATTAGCACTATTGATTTATTGATTCCAGGTCCAATATGTTTGTTTTCAAATTAAGATGAAGGCAAGTGTTAAAGGAAGAAAAGAACGTGATGGCTGTAAGATTTGGTAATGAATATATGGCAAACGTTTTTAAAAGTAAGGCAGCAGAAGACAAAGGTATATATAAAAACACTGGGTGGAATCATTATTGCTCTTCTAAGACAGTCTGTGTATATAGAAGTGAGAAATTATAGAATCCCTTGTGTTCTTAAGACAAGAAATTTGGATGCAGGAGATGCTCCAAAGGGTTGGAGTGCATGCTGTTAGCCCCTGACACTGCATGGCTTTCTGAGCTGGGAGCAGTTCCAAAGTTGCTGTATATTGCTCAAAAGTCAGGAGAGAAAAAAGAAGAAAAAAGCAAAGCAACTACTAGAAAAGCCCATCTGAATTAAACCAACTTCCAGCAGAATTTTTATTTTGCAGAAAGGAAATCTATATATTGTACAAAATAAGGTAAAGAAAAACACACTTTACCTAAAAAATTTATATATGTACTCATAGTATATGTTTGTGTATCTATATTTCCTTTTAGTCTTAGTTCTGTTCTCTGAAAATATTTAAAATCGTGACCAGAGCAGAAACCTAGATATGCTCATGAAGTGCCAATTTTTATTACATGAAATTGAGTTTCCTTAAAGAGATGGATGATTCTAAGAAAAATAGTTAATTCCTATTTGAGACAGAAACTATACATGATAAACCTAGAATGTTGTGTCAGTCTGATAACAAGGAAAGAACCGAACACTCCTGGGAATCTATTAAAAAAGGAAACAAACAAAAAACCTTCAGAATCAGAATTAAAGAGTTTTATACCTGTAAGGATGGAGCAATAGGAACTTTCAGAAAGGACAATAACTGCAATTGATTAAAGCTTATCCAAATGTTCAAACCAGGAATTTATTTATATTTTTAACAAGTGATACCTTGAGGATACTGTAGAGAAAAAATTATTGTCTTGAAACTGGTAAAGAAGATTCAAAACAAGCAATTTTATCTTGCCCTTTCTACATTATAAATTGGGTAACTCTGAGGGTAAGTATCCCTTGATGAAAACATTCCAATAAATGAATAAAAAAGAAATGAAGATTTAGAAATATCAATTCTTTAAAGTTTAAAACATTCATGGATTCCTGTATGAGCAGTTGATATCCTAAGAAAAAACCAAACACAAAATGCCTCTTATTAGAAGATAATGCCACCTGTGGGCGTGCCAAAGAGAATCTGGATCCAGCTACAGCTCTCTAGGAAATATACAGAAACTACCACAGGCATTGCACCTGTGCAGGTGGAAAAATCCAAACAGGAATATGTGATGAGACAATCCCAGTGGTGTTATTCAGTAGATACAGGAAAAGAATAGAATGGACAAGTATCCCTATAAATTAAAATAGATAAACAATATATAATTTTTAATATATTATATGTAACCTCTAAAATGCATATGGAGTGATTTGGAAGATAGTTCAAGAGCAGATGCCTAGGCAGTGCAAAGCTCTGAGTTCAATCCCCAGCACTGCCTATAGCCTCTTTGGTCCCTTTACTGCAGTACAGACACTGAGTATGGCCCAGGGGCCTCAAATACTGTTAAATTTGCCACATCATACCCAGCTCTGCCAAATAACCCCTAAGTCTAGTTGTGGCCCCTATTTAAAAAAAATAAAAAAGAAAGTTATATGTAGATGAGGGATAACACTATATGAATGTATAAGGAAAATAAGTATTTAAAAATCAGGATAATATTGGCTTTTTTCCTGGAGCACAGGGGATGGAGAGCTACAAGTGGTTTTGGAGCTGTTTGACAGGGTTGGACTTAGTGACTTAGGTGGGCTATTCACTTTAGCTACTTGCTTATGTGATTTGTTTTCAAATAAGAATGTTTGAAAATGATGCTGAGGAATAAGAGATAATTTGAGGGTTTTTTTTTTTGTTTTTTGGGGGGCCACACCCAGTGACTCTCAGGGGTTACTCCTAGTGATGTACCCTTGCTCCTGGCTTGGGGGAACATATGGGATGCTGGGGGATCGAATCACGATCAGTCCTAAGCTAGTGCCTGCAAGGCAGATGCTTTACAGCTTGCACCACTGTTCCGGCCCCGAGATCATTTGAGTTTTCCACCCTACACCCTACATTCTGAGATAAATACTGTGGACTTTTATCTGGAATGATTATAGCATTTTATTTATAATTTTAAAAAAGTTTTGAATTTTATTTATTCAATGGCAAAGTTATTCATGATTGGTTTCAGGCATACAACATTTCAGTACCAACCCCTTCACTAGTGCCCACATCCCTTTACCGGTGCTTCACTTCCCCATTTACCTCCCAACAGTCCGCCTCTATGAGAGGCACTACTTTTTTTTTTTTTTTTTAAATGAGCTTTTGCACTGATACTGTTGTGGACAGACTTTTTATACATGACACTTGATTGCCTTTCAGCACCTCCTCCTCCCAGTTGAATATTCCCTCCTCTATAGTTGCTGTCCCACTACCCCCATCTCCAAATGTCATGCTTCCTACTGAAGACCAGTTCTTGTTTGTCTTTCTAGACATTTTCAATGTATTCTGGTACCTGATATGAGGTGGTTTTTGTTTTTATTGTTGATGTTACTTAAACTGAATATATTATAGATGCAATTTCAAAATGAGCCTTTTTTTATCAGCAATAAGTTATGGATACCTTTCCATGTCCAATCATATAAAGCATAGAGCTCCCAAAGTCTCTCTCTATTAAAAAATAGGAAGGCTAAGCAGAGGTGGTGGGTGAGGGCAACTACAGAAATTGTTGGAGGTACACTGAGACCATTGTAGCCATTGTAGTGGGTGTGGTATGCCTGAAACATTACTATGTTATAGTGTTAATCATTGATGGCTAAATTTAAAAAAATATTTAAAGAGAGATAAAAAGAGAAAACTTCTATTATTTTAAAGTACTAGTTTATTTCACAGGAGGAAAATCTAGAATTAAATGGAAGAAATGCCAGTTCAGTTTATACTCCTTCCCCTACTATAGAAAAACTTTTTTCAGACATTGCTAAAATGGGAGAAATTAAGAGGCTAGAGTGATGGTCCTTCCTCTGAGTTGTCTTTCAAGTTTGGATGGTTGCTTTTGGGTCTCTGTATGAGGAAAGGGAACTAATTAGCATTTTCTTCTTTCCATTTTCCTTATTTCACTTTCTGATTTAAAACATCTCTCTTCATTTTGAAGGGCCTCTGCTCTGCTGTGTGCGGGCTGTGAACCCCTCCACCCAGAACGTTTCCTGAGGGCACTTCTTCAGAGGTAATCTGTCCCCACATGAAGACAGATCCTCAGATCAATGTTTGTAATCATGGTGCTTAAATAAAGATATTATTAAGAAAAAAACAACCAACAATGAAGTACTTGTCTCAGACTTGGAACATGTGGGTAAAACACTCCATGACATTGAGACCAAAGACATCTTCAAGAAGGAAACAACACTCCAAATAAGTAGAAGCAGAAATAAACAGAAGAGACTATATTAAGCTGAGAAGTTTCTGCAACTTAAAGGAAATATTGCCTAGGATACAAAGGCCACCACCCACACAAAGGGAGAAACTATTCACCTATCAGATAAGGGGCTAATATCTAAATTAGACAAGGTACAGACAGAACTTAACATAAAAAATCATCTAATCTCATAAAAAAATGGAGAGAAGAAATGAATAGACACTTCCTCAAAGAAATACAAATGACCAAAAGGCACATGAAAAAAATGCTCCACATCACTAATCATCAGGGAGATGCAAATCAAAACTGTAATGAGTTACCATCTCATGCCACAGAGACTGGAACACCACACAAAGAACAAGAACAATCAGTGCTGGTAGGGGTGTGGGGAGAAGGGAACTCTTATTTACTGCTGGTGGAAATGCTGTCTAGTCCAGCCTTTCTAAAAAACAATATGGAGATTTCTCAAAAAACTAGACATTGAACTCCCCGATGATCCAACTATACCATTCCTAGAGATATACCCTAGGAACACAAAACACAGTACAAAAATGCCTTCTGCTCACCTATATTTATTGCAGCTCTATTTACAATAGCCAAAATCTGGAAACAACCCAGATGCACAATAACACATGAGTGGCTAAAGAGACGGTGGTACATATACACAATGGTGCAGTCGTCAGGAAAAACAAAGTTATGAAATTTTCCTGTATATGGATGGATGTGGAAGCTATTATGCTTAGAGAAATAAGTCAGAAGGAGAGAGATAGACACAGAGTAGTCTTACTAATCTATTGGATTTAATAAATATAAAAAACAGTAATGTAATAATACCAAGAGACAATAGAGATGAGAACTGGAAGGACTGGCCCATGATATGAAACTTACTGCAGAGTGGTGAGTGCAGTTAGAGAAATAACTATGCTAACAATTATTATGACAATGGTAATGAGTGAAAGAAATAGAATGTCTGTCTCAAATATAGTCAGGGGGTAGAGGGAGTCAAATACAGTCAGGGAGTGGGGGGAGGATGGAGATGGGGGCATTGTTGGTGGGAAGGTTGCAGTGGTGAAGGGGGGTGTTCTTTTCTATAACTGAAACACAACTAAAATATATTTGTAATCATGATGCTTAAATAAAATATTATTTAAAAAATAAAACATGTCTGTTCAGATATTTACTCTTTACATTTTGTCCTAGAGCTAGAATTCCATTACTTGTTCAGTCTTAGTTTTGTATTTAACTAACTCAACTGCCTAACACCTGTAGTTTACTTCTAACTTAGGTGTATTTGGTTCCTGAATTCTGTTTTCAAAAGCAAATGTCCTGGTCAGGTTGGTTGGGTTTGATTTTTCTCCCCCACCCTGAAGGACTCATAAATATTTCATTCACTATGTTCTTCATGCTTGAGCTACCTACCTGTGACCAGGTGTAATATTTGGAGGTCATACTTTTTTCTCTTTCTACAAACACTGTCAGTACTTGTCACTAAGTATACTTATGTCACTAAGGATGTTTGGAAATGGTTGAATTCAATTTTATTACATTACCAGCCACCTCTGTTGTCAAGGATAATTTTCTTTTTCTCTTCAAATGTCAAAATAATAATTTACACTAAAACAAGTAATTTCACCAGGCTAGGTCTTGATGTTTGTTCAAAGTAGATACCGTAGGTCTCCTTCTCCCACAAAAAATACTTTTTCTTTTCAGATTCAGTTCTTCCTTAATTTTGGGGAAACTCTTTGTTGCGTTTATGAATACATATTTGTTTGAATGTATTGGACACTTTTATACCAATTAGCTACACCAATTATCCTTATGTCTTATTATCTCTGAGTTCTCTGTTTCTTCCTAATTGCTCTACTCTCTCTGAGTTCTCCCATTGTATTTGCCATAATTATTTTCAGCCTTTTATCCATGCCATTAATTCAATTTTCAATTACATATTTCCTGTAATTTGGCATTTCTAATTTACATATTAGATATATAATGCTGTTATTCTTGACTCATTTCCCTGGCTCTGAAATCTTTTTATTCACTCTCTGTCATTTTGTCTGGATTCTGAGGTCTTATCTTCTCAGGTTCATATTCTTTGTTAATTTTTATATTTTTATTCAAAAACCTTTCATTATAATACCTGATTTACCAAATTGTCCATAATACAGTTGTTTCAGGAATTAAATGTCCTAATACTAATCCTACCTCCATTGTGATCTTACCTTCACCAGTGTCACTAGTTTCTCATTCACTGCCCTAGCCTGCCTCCCTGCAGACACAAACTTCATATTGTTTGTTACAACACAGGCAAATGGAATTATCAAAATTTAAATCAACAAGGGCCAATTTAAAACATCTCTCCATGATGTTACTAATAAGAGCAAATCCTAAATCTAAGGATTAACCTGGCTCTGGCTGGTGCTAGATGAGCCTTTTGTGTTACTGTTCAGACTCACTGAGCTTGGTGGTTTTCTGTGTAACTTTCCCATCATATTTTCTTTGACAGTACTAGGATGACACTACTATGAAATTTTGAGCTGTTGCACAGCCATGCAGCCCAGAATCTATAGATTGGAACAAAAGCAGTTTGACAAGGTTGAGTTGTGAAGATGGGCCAGTTCTTCACCCTCTGTCAGAGGGTGTTGGGTGTTGCGCTGGGCTGCTGTGGCTTCATATAGAAAGGGAAATCTTCCCTCCCACCCCCATTGTGAGAACACCCCAGAAGTATCAGCCACTAGGAAGTATAGGTGGCCATTATTTCTTTTAGAACTTGGTGAAGGAGCTGGGCCATTTTCCTACCAGGAAGATGGTAGGGGTGGGCTTCAGGTTCATATTCTTATTAAATTTTTTTTTGATTGTCACTTCTTTTTTTTTTAATTTTTTTTATTTTTAATTATGAGAACAAAGGTACAAAGAAAGAGGACAAGGTAAAGTTACAGTGGAAGGACAATCACCCATAACATAATTCTCAGAAGTCCCCTTGCTGATATCTTAACTTTGAAATTTCAGCCAAAGAACATTAAGATAAGTAAGACAGAATCCATGTACAATTACTTTGTCCCTCAAGTCCCCAGATTGTAACACATTATAATATTTCTTAACAGTACACAAAGCAATCTAAAGCCATAAAACTTACGTAACTCCTTAAACATTACAGGCATAGTATTTTCTTACATTTCCATATACATGCATATTAGCTTACGTTAACCTCAAATTTTAAGTGAGTTCTTTTTAAAGATTAGAGTCAAAGGAGCACAGTAAAAATGGCGCTAGAGTGGCAATTGTTGTTTGCATAGGCCCACCAAAATATGAGGGACATGGAAAGAAATAACCCTGGCCTAAGTACAAAGAGACCCAACCCCTGAAGTTTCCTGGCATAAGACCAACTCTAGGCTCCAGGCAAGCTAGATCGTCCAATCCAATACATTGTCTGTAGTGCCAACACACTTTTATTTTTCACACAGTCTCTGTTGTTGGTATCATGTTTCTGTATTAAAGATCCTGGAATCTGCATATCTCACATTGAAGTCAGGATGTGGAGCATCCTCTCCTTTCACCTCACAATCAAAGGGCAATGCAGGGAGCCCTGTCCTGTAAGCAGGTCGTTGTCGTTGTTAAGTCTTCTCAGTGTCAAGGGAAGTCTCTTTTGAGCAGGTCAAAGTCTGAGCAGTGTAGGTCTTCCGTGGTAGAGGATTGCTTCCAGGTGATGTTATAAACCAGCCTGGATGTTTCGTGGATGGCTTCCCTGGTTCAGGGGAGAATGGATTATGCCCTTTCTTCTGAGGTCTGTGCCAGGTCGTTATGTCAATGTTCAGGGTGTAAGGTCCCTCTGCACTACAAGATTTGTGTGTTCCAATCTCTATTAAATAGGATCTTATTTGTATGTATAGTATTTTCCCATTTTAATGTGCCTATGCAAATAAGAAGCAATGCCACGTGGTGTTATTGGCGCATATGGGGGCCATAAGAACAATTCCAATGATTCCCATGACATGGTTCAATCATAAGCATTAAACTGGGGGACTCTTCCACCAAAATTCCTTGTTAAACAGCTCAAAAAGAGAAGATAAAAAGTGGTTAAAATCATCACTGTATAAGACAAAATTTAGTAAGAATTATAGCTGTCCAAAAAAAACCACAAAATATTCTAAAGAAATACGTGTCCATTTTATGTATCTTGAAACAATTTGGGGTTGTCACACACAATGCACATCTTTGGACTGTGATTAGGATTGTACACTACTGAAGTTAAAAAGAGTAATGTAGGTTAGTGATGTTTGAGAGGGGGTTAGAGAGTTAAGGAGTAAAAAAGAGCTTTGTATGGGTGTGGGAAAGGGCAGAATACAAAATAAACATTCTGTATATGCAAAACATAACATAAGAATAAGGAATATTCTGAATACATGAAGTACATGAATTACGCGCGGGGGCTCATGCCCCCGCGCGGTTCTGTAGTTTTTGGATGCCTAGGGAGGAATTTCTCCCCCCCTCCCCCCAGGGCCCGATTAACCAGGCGTGGCCTTAAAGACCCACCAGGTTTGGGGGGACCTTGGTCCCCTGGACTAGGTGGTCAGCCCAGGGGGCCTGTGGCTAGCTGTCCTGCCCAGAGCCCCCAACATACCAGGCAAAGACACCCAAAAATCCTGGCATGCGGAGTGCTCTGAGCCCAGCCGAGCCTCTGTAGTTTTTGGATGCCTAGGGAGGAATTTCTCCCCCCCTCCCCCCAGGGCCCGATTAACCAGGCGTGGCCTTAAAGACCCACCAGGCTTGGGGGGACCTTGGACCCCTGGACTAGGTGGTCAGCCCAGGGGGCCTGTGGCTAGCTGTCCTGCCCAGAGCCCCAACATACCAGGCAAAGACCCAGAAATCCTGGCATGCGGAGTGTTCTGAGCCCAGCTGTGCCTCTGTAGTTTTTGGATGCCTAGGGAGGAATTCCCCCCCCCTTTCCCCCCAGGGCCCAATTAACCAGGCGTGGCCTTGAAGACCCACCAGGTTTGGGGGGACCTTGGACCCCTGGACTAGGTGGTCAGCCCAGGGGGCCTGTGGCTAGCTGTCCTGCCCAGAGCCCCCAACATACCAGGCAAAGACACCCAGAAATCCTGGCATGTGGAGTGCTCTGAGCCCAGCCGAGCCTCTGTAGTTTTTGGATGCCTAGGGAGGAATTTCTCCCCCCCTCCCCCCAGGGCCCGATTAACCAGGCGTGGCCTTAAAGACCCACCAGGTTTGGGGGGACCTTGGACCCCTGGACTAGGTGGTCAGCCCAGGGGGCCTGTGGCTAGCTGTCCTGCCCAGAGCCCCCAACATACCAGGCAAAGACCCAGAAATCCTGGCATGCGGAGTGTTCTGAGCCCAGCTGTGCCTCTGTAGTTTTTGGATGCCTAGGGAGGAATTTCTCTAAATTTTTTTTAAAATTCAAACATTCTTAGGCGACTTTCTACATTTTGGGGCTATATTTTTTTCTACATTGCTTTCTTCATAGTTCACATATTATCTTTATTCCCCTTCATCTGTACTATTATGGCTGCATGGCATTTACATGATCAACATATAATCCCTTATCCTCATATTATTTTATTTTTATTTTGGGGAGGAGCTTTACCTGCTTAGGGATTATTCCTAAGGAATAACCAGAATATTCCATGAATTATTCCTGGCAGGCTAAGGTAACCATATGGGATGTCAGTAATTGAACCTGGGTTGGCCACGTGCAAGGCAAACACTGTACCTACTGTGCTGTCTCCCTCCCATCTTATTCTTGGTCAGCAATATATGCTTTAATCAGGTCATTTTATGAATATTACATGTAATTGTTATATACTGTGAAGTAACTCTCCTTGCCCTGTTTTCCACCTTGTCTAGCATTAGTTTGTTGCCCTTTCTGTGAGCTATCTTTTATTCATTAACTTCAAGTATAGGAGAAAAAAAGACTCTGTACCTGTGTTTTACATTATCTATACCCTGAAATCTTAGGCTGCTTTCACTAATATACAACTTTTTAAAGGCCTGTTATTTATTGTATTTATTTTATTTATTTTTTTGGATCACAGCTGGCAGTGCTCAGTTTTACCCTTGGCTCTGTGCCTAAGGAGCACTCTTGGTGGGCTTGAGGGACCATATGTGGTGCCTGGGATCCAAACTGGGTTGACTATGTGTAAGGCAAGCGCCTACCCACTGTACAATCAGTGCCCTACCTGCTGTACTGGTCCTAAAGTACAAGTTTTATTTTGCCACATCCTGCTTTAAAGTTTTTTGTTGCTTCTCATCTTGGTTTAACGTTTTTCCTTATTTGTCATCCAGCATGTCTTAACATACATCCAAAATTCTTGAATATTTTGCCTACCTCCCTAGACTTAGGTCCCTTCTTATTCTCTACTATAAGCTAACAGGACACAGGATATAGCCTCAAACACCTCATTTATACTGGACTTTTGAAAGCATATATAGCATTTGCTAGTTAATTCCCATTAATCTTTTAAAACCTAAAACTTGGTTCCCAATATTTACATTTTGGGGAACTTTTCCAGGAATTTCTTTCATTCTTTGTTCTCCATTATATAGTTCTGGTACTTCTTTTATGTGCTTTTTGTCATAGCATTTATCATAATTAGTTAAAATTGTCTTTTTTTTTGTTGTTTTTTTTTTTGTCACACCCAGCAGCGCTCAGGGGTCACTCCTGACTCTATGTTCAGAAATCACTCCTGGCAGGCTCAGGGGACCATATGGGATGCTTGGATTTGAACTACTGACTTCTGCATGCAAGGCAAACGCTTTACCTCCATTCTATCTCTCCGGCCCTGTTATAATTGTCTTTTATAAAATGATATAATGATGAGTTTTTGTGGGGATCTGAAGCCTAGTAAGTCTATAGCAGATGCCTGAGGCCTGAACAAGGATGCAGCCTGCCTTTACTAAGGTCAATCTAAAAGGTTATGTGAGGCATTGCGACAAGCAAAAGGGAACACTGATACCACTAATCGGGAGAAAAATATACTTTAGACAAAGCATATTCTAGACACATCCAAGCCAAAGGGAACACTGACCCAGTAGCCTTGGGAGAAAAACACATTTTAGATAGAACATATTCTAGACACATCCCGTGGGTTGGGAGAAGCAATAATTGTTATCTATGTAGCCAGGTGCTATGGGGAGTTACGTTAGGGGATCATTCTTAACTATGTAGCTAGATGACTTGAGGAATTTTAGGGAAAAAACTTATGCTGTTATCTGTGTAACCACAAGCCTTGAGAAATTGCTCAAACAAAGTGTTTTGCTCTACACTTCTTTTTTACTGTTTTTTATTTGCCCCCACCCTGCCATGAATGATATATAATGATTTGCCCTCTTTATAATAAACGGAAGCTAGCTAATTCTCACTAGTTTTCCCATTTTCTTTGTTCGTGGGTGTTCTTTGTATGTTTTAAACCCATATTCCCTCTGAGAAATTAACCCACATTTGTGATTCCCCTGCAAGGGCAAGGGAGTCCACAAGTTTTGGAGTCAGATTACCTGGGTTCAGAACTCCTACTTGCTAGCATGACATTAGGAAACATGATTAAACTTTTGGTATCTCATGAGAGTTAAGTTAATAATATATATAAAGCTTCCATTGAGTACATGCTCAATATATATACATAATATTCAAAGGAGCCATCCCTGACAGCAATATAACCCTACATCACCCAGAGAGGCTATTTGATGACCTACTAGGCGCTGTCCATGGTTCCAAAACAATAGTCCTCACCACAGGATAATTTGGCAATCATACTGAGCCCCAGAGAGAATAAGTCCCTGAGTACATCTTTCCAGCTCTGATAGTAAATGTAGAAACTCCCCCTTCATTTCTATTCCCACAAATGTCATTACAGTCTTGTCCTCAATTGTCTCATTAGATCTATTTGTGGAAAACAAAGTTTCAGCTTTCTGTTTCCCTACCATAGTAAGGTTCGCTCTATACTACCTAATGTTTGTCTTTATAGCAAGTCATGTTCCTACACTCAAACTCACAATAAATTATGAAAGATTAGAAAGAATTCAAACAATTACATGAAGAGATTGTTTAAGTAATGTATCAATGGGATGCACATATTAAGCAAGCAACAAAAGTGATTTACTAAGGCATGTAAAATATGTAAAACTGTACACTTTTTTTTATAATTTTTTATTTTTAATTATGAGAACAAAGATGCAAAGAAAGAGGACAAGGTAAAGTTACAGTGGAAGACAATCACCCATAACATAGTTCTCAGAAGAAGTCCCCTTGCTGATATCTTAACTTAGAACTTTCAGCCAAAGAACATTAAGATAAATAAAACAGAATCTATGTACAATTACTTTGTCCCTCAAGTCCCCAGATTGTAACACATTATAATATTTCTTTTTTTTTTTGGTTTTTGGGCCACACCCGTGTGATGCTCAGGGGTTACTCCTGGCTATGTGCTCAGAAATCGCCCCTGGCTTGGGGGGGACCATATGGGACGCCGGGGGATCGAACCGCAGTCCTGATCCTTGGCTAGCGCTTACAAGGCAGACACCTTACCTCTAGCGCCACCTTCCCAGCCCACATTATAATATTTCTTAACAGCACACAAGGCAATCTAAAGCCATAAAACTTACGTAACTCCTTAAACATTAGAGGCATAGTATATTTTTGTTGTTGTTGTTGTTTTTGGGCCACACCCGGCGGTGCTCAGGAGTTACTCCTGGCTATCTGCTCAGAAATAGCTCCTGGCAGGCACGGGGGACCATATGGGACACCGGGATTCGAACCAACCACCTTTGGTCCTGGATCGGCTGCTTGCAAGGCAAACGCTGCTGTGCTATCTCTCTGGGCCCAGGCATAGTATTTTTTACATTTCCATGTACATGCATATTAGCTTAAGTTAACCTCAAATTTTAAGTGCTTTTTTTTTTTTAAGGATTAAAGTCAAAGGAGCACAGTAAAAATGGTGTTAAAGTGGCAATTGTTGTTTGCATAGGCCCACCAAAATATGAGGGACATGGAAAGGAATAACCTTGGCCTAAATACAAAGAGACCCTACCCCTGAAGTTTCCTGGCATAAGACCAACTCTAGGCTCCAGGCAAGCTAGATTGTCCAATCCAAGACATTGTCTGTAGTGCCAACACACTTTTATTTTTCACACAGTCTCTGTTTTTGGTATCATGTTTCTGTATTAAAGATCCTGGAATCTGCATATCCTACATTGAAGTCAGGATGTGGAGCGTCCTCTCGTTTCACCTCACAATCAAAGGGCAAACCAGGGAGCCCCGTCCTGTAAGCAGGTCGTTGTTGTTAAGTCTTCTCAGCGTTAAGGGAAGTCTCTTTAGAGCAGGTCGATGTCTGAGCAGTGTAGGGTCTTCCGTGGAAGAGGATTGCTTCCAGGGGATGTTATAGACAAGCCTGGATGTTTCGTGGATGGCTTCCCTGGTTCAGGGGTGAATGGAAAATGCCCTTCTTCTGAGGTCTGTGCCAGGTCGTTATGTCAATGTTCAGGGTGTAAGGTCCCTTTGCACTACAAGATTTCTGTGTTCCAATCTCCATTAGATAGGATCTTATTTTCCCATTTTAATGTGCCTATGGAAAAAAGGAGCAATGCCACATGGTGTTATTGGTGCATATGGGGGCCATAAGGACAAGTCCAACAATTCCCATAATATGGTTCAATCATAAGCATTGTGGGGGACTCTTTCACCAAAATTCCTTGTTAAACAGCTCATAAAGAGAAGGTAAAAAGTGGTTAGAATCCTCACTGTATAAGACAACATTTAGTAAGAATTATAGCTGTCAGAGAAAAAACACAAAATATTCTAAAGAAATATGTGTTCATTTTATGTATCTTGAAACAGTTTGGGGTTGTTACACACAATGCATGGCTTTGGTCTGTGATTAGGATTGTACAGTACTGAAGTTAAAAAGAGTAATGTAGGTTAGTGATTTTTTTGGGGGGTGAGAGACTTAAGGAGTAAAAAAGACCTTTGTAGGGGTGTGGGAAAGGGCAGAATACAAAACGAACATTCTGGATACGCAAAACATAACATAAGGATAAGGAATACACTCTTAATACATAAAGTGCATGTGGGGGCTGTGCGGTTCTGCAGTTTGTGGATGCATAGGGAGGGATTTCTCGCCCCCCTCTCCCCAGGGCCCGATTAACCAGATGTAGCCCTGAAGACCCGCCTGGTGTGGGGGGATCTCAGTCCTCTGGACTAAATGGTCAGCCCAGGGGGCCTATGGCTAGCTGTCCTGCCCAGAGCCCCCGACATACCAGTCGAAGACACCCAGACGTCCTGGCATGTGGAGTGTTCTGAGCCCTGCCCTGCCTCTGTAGTTTGTGGATGCATAGGGAGGGATTTCTCGCCCCCCTCCCCTCAGGGTCTGTTTAACCAGGTGTGGCCCTGAAGACCCGCCTGGTGTGAGGGGATCTTGGTCCCCTGGACTAAGTGGTCAGCCCAGGGGGCCTATGGCTAGCTGTCCTGCCCAGAGCCCCCAACATACCAGTTGAAGACACCCAGAAGTCCTGGCATGTGGAGTATTCTGAGCCCAGCCCTGCCTCTGTAAAAACTGTACACTTTAAAAATAATACAAATGTATGGGATACTGAGTGACTCATACTCAGTGCTGCTCAGGAACTGATCATGTGGGCAAGGCAATTGTCAGGAAGCCTTGCCAGGAATTGGATCCACAACCTGGCATATCCTCACCATGTACTCTATCACTTGAGCTATCTATCTATACCCGAAGAAACTTGTTTTTTGAGAGAAATTTGTTCAATATTATCTGAAAATTAGTCATCCATTAATTCATATGTATTGAGCACTAATTTTGTCAAAGACCTTATAGAATAAGGAGAGTCACTTCTTTAAAGGAGCATAAAGTCTAGCAGTAGAAATGGTCATGACAATAATTTCAGAGACATGCATTTGGATATAAAATGTGAAGATATATGAAGGTAAGTCTATTGGAATAGGGGTGAAATGGTAGATATTTTGTCTTCTAAACTTATACATTGGAAATGAACCCTGAGTTAGAACCTCAGTGGCAAGAGCAGAATCAGATTCTTCAGATGAAGGCTCCAGTAAACTCTTTGCTACCTCTCCTCTATGTATTTAGGCCAGCTTTTACACACACACCTCCTCCAAAGATATGGAGTTTTCCAGTTTCTAGATTGTGGTTTAGAAGCTGAACAGTCTTCAACAGAGGCAAGAGGAAATGAAATTGCAGAGCAATCAGGCTGAACTTCTACAGCAAAATAAATTACCCTGCATATTTGGAGTGATTGTGCTATTGCAATAAAAAAACATGGCGGGACTATCTCTAATGGTGCCCTGATGACTATCCCAGCCTCTCAATCACTGATTATCAGCACAGTCACATGTCCCATGACTCCCTGGATAATTTGGATTTTTTATTCTCATCACGTACATATTGTTGCTCATTTTGTTGTCCCCTACCAAGAATATTGCCACTGTTTAATTAAAAATTTGTCCTTTTTTCCCTCTCAAGTGACTAAGTTTTTTCAAGAATCCATTCTTAGCTAAGTTCTTTTTATTCAGCTCTAAATACTTGAAAATCAGTCTTACAGAATATAAATTTCTTGGCTCCACTTTTACTTCTCTCAAGTTACAGTCTGTGATAATATCAGTACCTGTCTGTTATTGATTAATCCCATAATAGGCAGATTTAGGCTAGATTTAAGTATTTCAACCATATCATTCAGAACACTTGTTTTAGCTCTATAAATCATACAGAGATGATAACAATTTGGCAGAGCTTTATGAAGATGAAATTAATTAATACATGTAAAATAGCTTGCCTTGATGTTCAATATAAATATAGTGTTCAATATATATTGTTGCAATCATGAAATTATTCTTATTTATATTCAATATATATTAATAGACCCAACTGATTGTGTATTTCCAATGCAGGTATTTAAAATATACTTTTGAAGGGATATAATTTAAGTATATGGTAAAGAAAATTGATACTTCATTTATAAAGCATTTCCAAATGGAGATTACAAACTAATAAGGAGTTAATTTAATGGGCAACATTTCTTACCAACTAAAAGTAGATCAGACTATTCATTTTTATTCTAATTCAGTAAAATTATGAACTATCTTTTTATTTAATTAGATAAATGATTATGTGTATTAATAACTTGAAGTTATGATAACCTTCATTCTAGTCCACTTTTTTATGTATTTAAGATGAACACTATTAAAACTGGTGGTGTCAGCTGACTTTTCACAGAAACACCTGAATAGAAAAGAGAGGCTTTATTGGCAAGCAAACAACTTAACTTGGGAAAGTTATTCAACAGCCAAGGGTGGAAAACCAGATATGAAGAGAAGCAGAGCAGTGGTCTGAGTTTATACATAGCAGAGAGGTGTCATTTTTGGTGATTAAGGGTTGAGGGATATGCATAAAGGAGATGGCCAGATTGGATAGTTGAAACTTTTAAGCCCAGATTGAGGGGAAATGCTGCTCTTCCCTTCAAGAATCCTGTAAGGTAGGGGTCTCAAACTCAATTTACCTGGGGGCCGCAGGAGGCAAAGTCAGGGTGAGGCAGGGCTGCATAGGGGATTTCGCTTACCGAATATTCGCAATAAAAAATCGCATTAGTAAGAAAAAAAATCACAAAAAATCGCATTAAACATTTGCATACCCCAAACGAAACTGCTCGGGGTATGCGAATGTTTAATGAGATGTTTTTCTTACTAATGCGATTTTTATTGCGATTATTCGGTAAGCGAATAATCGCGAATACTGCGATATTTGAAGGCCGGCTGCGGGCCACAAAATGTTGTACGGAGGGCCGCAAATGGCCCGCGGGCTGCGAGTTTGAGACCACTGCTTGTAAGGCTTTTTCTTTGCTCCCTTTCCTGGAAGAATCGCTCCTTGAGAAAACCCATTACAAAGATTTTGGTCCTGATAAATTAAGACCCTCAAAGTGTAAAAGTCTAGCCAGAAAAGATTAAGATAGTTAAACATTTGGCCAAAGAATGTTATTTTTCTCCTTCTGAGCAATAAATACTGTTCATGAAGAATACATCCTTGCTTCAAACCAGTTCACCTAGGGCGAGTTGCTGGCAGGGTTTTGTAACAGCTTGTGCATATTCATGAAAGAAAATGGTGAACATGTGAAATTGAGGAACATAGAATCAACATACATCATGGATACAGAAATGATGGAGCATCATCAGGGGTGTGTTTTTGAGCCTGGTGACAGGGCCAAACATGATCCCCAAAGAGAAAGGTTTTGGAATTGGGTGAAGGTGAATGGAGGTTGAGAAGGCCTCCACTGTATGTCTCCATAGGAATGAAATTTCTGAGTCATATGGAAGCTCAATTCTTAGTTTATTTATTTAGTTATTTTGAGAAATGTCCAAATTGTCTTCCCAAAAAGGTTGAACTGGTCAACATTCCTACTAGAAGTGGATTGTACAGTGTTTTTTTAGTTTGATTTATTTTGTTTCGGGGCCTTACTCTGCAGTGCTCAGGGCTGGAACTCTGGCTCTGCACTCAAGAATTATTCCTGGCAGTGCTGGTGGGACCATATGGGACGCCAGATATTGAACTTAGGTTGGCTGTATGCAAGACAATTACCCTACTGGCTATCACTCCAGCCATGGATCATATTTTTAATGTTTTCAGGACAAATGGAAATGTAGTAATGTGAAACAGAGCTAAAACTCATCATAAAACTTTGGGATCTTTTAAATGTTAAAAAAAAAAAAAAACCACTCTCCTCCTTATCATTGCTGCCCCACACCCAAAGAGGAAAATCTGATTCAATCCAGTTTCAGTTAGCTGGGTTCATTGAGTTAGCTGACAGCATCAGAAACAAGGGGATTTCCATAGATGACAGTATGACTGTGTTCTGATACCATGTGCTGTGTTGTCATTTATCCAGTACAGCTGAATAACTATCTTGATTTCTTTTTTTGTTTTGTTTTGTTTTTGTTTTTGGGCCACACCCGGCTGTGCTCAGGGGTTACTCCTGGCTGTCTGCTCAGAAATAGCTCCTGGCAGGCATGGGGGACCATATGGGACACCGGGATTTGAACCAACCACCTTAGGTCCTGGATCGGCTGCTTGCAAGGCAAACACCGCTGTGCTATCTCTCCGGGCCCAACTATCTTGATTTCTGAAGGGTGGAAAATCAATGTTTAAAGATCACTTTAACAATTACTTAACTGAAACTGGCACTCTCATACTGGGGGCCTCATTCAAGTTCAGTAGAAATGAACATTAATTGGATTAGATTTTGCAAAGCAGAGAATGTTCATTAGAAAGTGAAAAAAAAGTGTTGAAAAAACAGCAGTGGGGCCGGAGAGAGAGAATGGAGGTAAGGCGTTTGCCTTTCATGCAGAAGGACAATGGTTCAAATCTCGGTATCCTATATGGTCCCCTATGCCTGCCAGAGGCGATTTCTGAGCATAGAGACAGGAATAACCCCCAAGTGTTGCCAGGTGTGACCCCCCCCCAAAAAAAAACCAAAAACAAAACAAAACAATGAAAAAAACCCAGCAGAAGTCAGGGCTGGAGCTGTATCAGGTGGTGAGACACCTGCAGTGTTGACTTTAAACTAGGGTTTAAACAAGGCAAACAGTTTTACCTTTGACAAGCTTTCAGGCTCTAAGTTTGAATTTTTAGGGGTAAATGGGTGGTGAGGAGGGTGGTTTAAATGATACCCAGATGTGTTTAGGGCTTACTTTTTTGGCTCTGTGCTTAGGAGCCACTCCTAGAACTTCTTGGTAGAACAATAATCAGTTACAGGAATTGAACTGTGGTTGACCACATGCAAGGAAATATTCCTACTTCCATATATCTCTTGAGTTGCTGTCTATCTTTTCAATGAGACAATGCTCAGGAGGATAGAAAAGCTTAGGGAAGGTTTCATGTAAAGACAGGAAGCTTAGAAAGGCCTTGAAATTAGACTATGTAAGTTCCAATCCTCACTAACAATCTGTTGTGGCCTTGGAAAAAGGACCTGTTCACTCTGAGTCTTAGTATCTTCTTCTGATAGAAGTAAAATCATGGTTTACTTATTTCAGACAGTGGCATGGATTCAAAGCTGTCTTACAGACCTGATTCCTGCTGTCTGCTTTAGCACATGGCAGACATTGTGACTGTCTCTGCTTTGCTGGACCTTGATCCATCCCACCCAGAAGTTCCCTGAGGGCACTTCTTCAGAGATTAGTTGTCCCTACCCACGAAGGTAGGATCATGGCTCCTGCTGTGTGCTTTAGCACTTGGCAGACATTGTGACTGCCTCTGCTCTGCACTTTTGGACTCTGAACCATCCACTCAGTTCTCTGACAGCACTTCTTCAGAGGTGAGCTGTCCCAGCCCATGAAGTGCAGAGCCAGAGGAGCATGACCAATCCACATTGCTTCGTTGCCATGCACATCACTTAGCCAATGAACCCCAGCACAACATGAGTAAAACATCACGCTACAAGTCTTACAATGGGGGGAAACAATGTAGGCCAACACCATGCAAAGAGAATGAAGATGGCAACTCTGATAACCAGAAAAGTCCCAATCACTTATTTAGTCTTTAAGAAGAGTTTATACTGCCGCAAATCTTTTGCCAATCTGAAGAAGATCTGGGGATGGGATGGAAAGACGCCTGGGAACCCACACACCACAAGAAAAACCCAAAAGACAATGGGAAAACCTATATTTCCAACATAAGCATAAGAACTGTATCACACCACCTCTTTACCTGCTTTTCCCCAAATGTAAGATAGTCTTATGCATCACTTTGGTCCTTTAAATACTTTGCTACCTCATTTAAAAAAAAATCTGGCCTACATATACATATGTAAGCACATACATTTTTATTACCTATTTTTTTCTATTTATTATTTTTTCATCTTTTTTTGGGTATGTAACCTGTTTCTGTTTTCCCCTTTTGACCACCCCCAAATGCACCGACAATATAATGTAGCACCATTTCCCCCTGCAAAGGCACACTAAAAAAAGGGGGAATTCTTACATATATATATATATATATATATATATATATATATATATATATATATATATATATATATATATATAAAGAGCTCTTATCTATTAGAGATAGGAACTTATAGTTGTTTACAATAGAGGGATATCTCCTACCTTGAAAATATGTCATGTGGAATTAACTTAGACCTCAGGTGTTTAGATACCATCCATGCAGCCTTGAACCCTGGATCCCAGACACAGGAACGGCACAGTTCTTCACAACTGCTACAGGAAACAAATCCCATCCGGGACAGCTGCAATACTGCGAGGTCACCAACAAATGCCAGCTCTAATATGACATCCTGACAACGAAGAAAATGGGAACAACTTGACCTAAGTGCAGGTTATCCTACCTTTCCAGCTAACGACAAGACAAAATCAGAAGACTTGTCATCCTTTGGTAGGCCCAAAAGCCAAGATTGCGAGTTACAGATGACTGCTGCTAGAACCATGACCAGACTGTATACAGCCTGGGACCAATAAAAAAGCCCTAGCCTAGGGTTTGAACTACGACCTGCACAATAAACATGATTCCCAGTTCCAAAGGTCTGGCAGAGACCATTGTAACGGAATGGGGCTTCTGGAAGCACAAAGAAAGACACTATCCTAGGTGCCATCCTAGGTTCAGTGCAAAGACCAAGATCACCAACCACAGAAGATGAATTAAAATGACACTGATGGAACAGAACTTCTAGAACCACAAAGACTGACTTCATCATAAATCCCACCGCAGGATCTGTGCAGATACTGAGATCCCTAGACACAGAGGCCTGATAGTATCACCCAGGACAGAGCAGAGGTCTTACAAACACCACAAAAGCACCACCAGGAGAGTAAATGATCCTGAACAGAGTCTATAGTTGATCCCATGACAATACACTCCAAGGGCGGAGAAACCCCATATCTCTTAGGCCAAGTGAATTCCTTTTCGAATGACCCCAATATTTACTGTGCCTGGGCAGGAGGAAAAAAAAAAAACAAAAAGCACAAAACATTATTTATTTTTTATATATTAATTTATTTTCATTTATTATTATTATTTTTATTTACCTATCTATTTTTGGTCAATTTCTCTGTTTGGGTGTGATAATTGAAGTTGTCCCCAGTTATACTTATTCTTTCTCTTCCTTTCTGTTCTTTCTTTATATGCTATGCCATGTTTCTTATATCAAGACCATGGCTTTTTTTGTTTGTTTGTTTGTTTGTTTGCTTGTTTTGTTTTGTTTTGTGTTTGTTTTTGTGGGTTTTTGTGTGTGTGTGTGTGTGTGTGTGTGTGTTTTTGGTGCTTGTGTTTATTGTTGGAGTCCTCACTGGATATTTGACACTTCTTTTTGTACTGGTGGAATGTTTCACCTTTTTTCTCTCCTTCGTTTCTCAAACCGATGTTGAGAGCCTCTAGAAGAATTCCGCTTATTTTCGGCGTATTAGACTTTTACCCCAGTTTATTACTTTTCTCTCCTTCAAACAAAACCACGTAACTTGAACTAGCTAGTCCTGCCCCCCCCCCCCAATTAGAGGGGGAAACAAGGGAGACACCAGGACCAAACAGGTGCAAGACTACTATGCAGTAGGCTAGATACAGAGGAGACCACATATTCTAGCTACCCTGGGGGTGAGGGAAGAGGATATGGGTGGTAGGACAAAAACGGAGGTGTAGGGAGGACAATTTGGTGATGGAAATCCCCCCTGATTTTATGTAAATATGTACCTAAAATATCATTGTCAACAATATGTAAGCCACTATGATCAAAATAAAAATTTAAAAAAAAAAGAAAAAAAAAAGAAGAGTTTATAGAAGAAATATAGGGGATGTTCATAGAACTCAAAGAAAGCATTGACTGATCTGAACGAACCACAAATAAGAATATTAAAATAGAAGTCAGAGGGGCCAGAGCGACAGCACAGTGACAGAACATTTGCCTTGCACCCGACTGACCTGGGACGGTCCCATATGGTCCCCCACGCCAGGAGTGATTTCTGAGTGCATAGCCAGGAGTAACTCCTGAGTATCATTGAGTATGCTCCCTCCCCTGCAAAAAAAAATAAAATAGAAATAAAAAACTCCAAACTGAAATAACAGGTCTGAAAAACTTGGTAGGCAAAATATAAACCTCACTGGAAAGCCTCTCCAACAGATAACAGCAGCTGAGGAGCTAAGGACCGAATCAGTGAGCTGGAAAATGAGATGCATAACAACTCCACACAACAAAAGATATTGGAAAAGAGCCTTAACACACAAAAAATCACACTATGGGAAAAAATCCTCAAAGAATGTGAACAAAGTGAAATAGAAGTTTTTGATAAACTCAACAGAAACAAATAAGAATCTTTGGAGTCTCAGAACCAGGAAGAAAATCTCCAGGAAGAATCAACAGTAGAGGACATCATTACGGAGAAACTCCCAGAGCTAAATAATGCATGCAATAAAATCCCGCATGTCCGAAGAGTCCCAGCTAAAAGAAACCCAAAGAAAAGCACCCCAAGACACATCCTAGTCACAATGATGAATCTCACGGATAGGGATAGAATACTGAAGGCAGCAAAATCAAAAAGGTAAATTACATTCAAAGGATCGTCCTTATAATTTACAGCAGATCTGTCACAATAAACCTTCAAAGCCAAAAGGCAATGGTGAGTTATAGTGACAAAACTCAATGAAATGAATGCTTCACCCAGAATAGTATACCCAGCCAGACTCGTGTTCAGGTTTGAAGGAAGTATATATAGCTTCATGGATAAGCAGCAGCTCAGAAAATTTACAGACTCAAAATCAGACTGAAAAGAAAAACTGATAGGTCTACTTTAAGACGAGACAGACCAAAGTCCTATATAAAATGACACTAAATCCCATGACAATTATCTCTCTCAACATCGATGGACTAAATGCACCATTTAAGACATACAGAGTGGAAAAATAGATCAAAAAGCTGAATCCAACATTCTGTTGCCTACAAGAAACACACATGAATAGTCAGAAAAATATAGACTCAAAATCAAGGTTGGAGGAAAGCCATCCAAGCAAACCCCTCTTGTAAAAAAGTTGAGGTGGCCATATTAATATTAAATGACACAAACTGGACATTGAGCTCCCCTATGATCCAGCTGTACCACTCTTAGGGATATAATTTAGGAACACAAAAATACAACACAAAAATGCCTTCTGCACACCTATATTTATTGCAGTGCTATTTACAATAGCCAGAATCTGGAAATAACCCAGATGCCCAACAACAGATGAGTGGCTAAAGAATCTGTGGCACATATACACAATAAAAGCCATCAGGAAAAATGAAGTTATGAAATTTTCCTATACATGGATGGACATGAAAACTATTATGCTGAGTGAAATAAGTCAGAGGGAGAGAGTTTGACACAGCATATTCTCATTCATCTATGGGTTTTAAGACAAAAAGACATTAGTGTAATAATACCCAGAGACAATAGAAATGAGTGCCAGAAGGACTGGCTCACGATATGAAGCTCACCACAAAAAGTGATGATTCCAGTCAGAAAAATAATTACACTGTTAACTATCATGACAATGGTAGTGAGAGAAGTAGAATGCCTGCCTCGAATACAGACAAGGGGTAAGGGAGAATGGAGTTGGGGTCATTAATGGTGGGAATGTTGCATTGGTGATAGGGTGTGTTCTTTTTTATACTTAAATCCCAACTACAAACATATTTGTAATAGTGGTGCTTAAATAAAGATATTTAAAAAAAAACCAAAGTGGTCTTAGAGGTAAAAGCTCTTGGTATAAGTACTTTTGTTAAGAATCACCCACCTATAGCAAAACATCAAAGTCTAACCTGAAGAAATTTATACCAGGGAAAAAAATGCCCAGTTTATGCAGATAAGAAGTAAAAACAAAAAGGAGTTATCTGGTTTAATTAATGTCTTAAGTTTTCTTTTAATACACGTGTTTTTTTTTTAACTTTTATTTTTCAAGGTTCTGTGTTCAGGGATCACTCCTGGCATAACATTGTTCAGTGGAAGACCATATGGGAAGTTGAGGATCAAACCTCAATTGGTCGTGTGCAAGGCAAATGTTCTCTCAGCTTTCAATCTTTCTAGCCCCACCTCTTCTCTTTTGACCTGTGCTGACAAGCACAAATAGAGCAGATAAAATGTTTTTGTTCATTGAATCATAAAGTTATTAGTTTGGTTAATATTTGGTTTCTGCAATGCTGCTGACACTATCAATGTTAGAAAATTATAAGGGTATCTCTTTGACAGAGGTGGTGAGTGGTGATCTGCCAGAATAATTGGCATCTGTGCACTGAAATGTTTACCCAGCAGAAGCCCTGCTGCTCTCTGCCTTACCTGTCACACAGCTCTGTGTCAAAATGCAGGCGCCCTTGCATGCTTTTCACAGGATCCTTCTGTAAACACAGGGAGATATTATTTTTATCCTCCATTGAGTTCGGGCTGCCTGGAATGAATTTTGTTTTGCTTAATAGCCTTTGCTCAGCAGAAGACGTAAAGAGAAAGGTCAGGTTTCTTCTTGGAAGACACTCCCTCTTCATTTCACCTTCCCCTTGTTCTGGGTTCAGGGGTGTGCTGTGCTTTCATGCTTGGGTAGTTAATGCTGTTACTGCTTCAGCTTCCCCCATCATCTGTGTTACTGTTTGGAGAAGTTAAGATGGGTGAGATGTTCATTCCTGAAAAGCAAGTTTGCTTTGCACTGGGGTTTTGTAGGAGGCCTAACTAGCAGTATGTAAATATGACACCCCTCACCCCTCACTCCCACCCCACCTCAGGTTCCTTTTCCAATTGTTTTTGGGGGATTGGGGGCAGCTGATTCTGTTCAGAGGTTACTCCTTATTTTGCACTCAGGAATCACTCCTCGTGGTGTTCAGGGGACCATATGTGGTGTTGGCGATTAAACCTGGGTTAGGGGCCGGAGAGATAGCATGGAGGTAGAGCACTTGCCTACAGCATTTGCCATGCAGAGGGATGGTGGTTCAAATCCCGGCATCCCGTATGATCCCCGAACCTGCCAGGAGCGATTTCTGAGTGTAGAGCCAGGAGTGACTCCTGAGCGCTGATGAGTGTGACCCCCCAAAAATAACAAAAACAAAAACAAAACACCTGGGTTAGATACATGCATCCCTCTGTGTTATCTCTCCAGCCCCTTCCCTTGCTTTTGTCTTGGTTTTGGGGCCATACCTGATTGTCTGTACTCAGGGCTTAATCCAACTTGGCTCTGTAGTTGGGCAATCACTTCTGGCTATGGTCAGGGGACCATATAGGGTGCTGGAGGATCTGAGATAAAACCAGAGTCAATCACCTGCAAGGCAAGTATGTTCACTGCGGTTCTGTCTCTAACCCTGGTCACTTTGTTCTGATAATGCTCATTGCATTGACACTGCACTGGCCTGGCTGTTGAAAAGATGGAGGTCAGTGTGATGGCACAGCACCCCATTAAGGCAAAAGTGGAAACAGGGAGGATTAGAGTGACTTTTCCTCAAGCTAAGCAGACACAGCTAGGCAAGAACAGATAGAGATCTGCCAACGTGAGAGGCTCCACCAACATTAAAATGCGCAGATGCGACTGACAACACAGCTGTGAAAAAAAGGGACCCTGGAGAATAGAACTGGGCCAAATCTGCGATATCTTCTGAGCTCCACATCAGGAGTCATACAGTGGGAACCACTAGAGAAAACTGGCTCTGGAAAAGAGATTTGAAGAAGTGGTCCTGCCTCCTTGCAAATAGATCATAGGAAACGACCTCTGGAGAGCCCTGTGGTTTCTCCCCCAGCCTTTCTACAACCTTTGTTTTAGGTGATTGTACATCTGAGTGCCAACCTTAAGGCTTATTTTATTGTGTGTTATTTCACCCCAATAATATCAGCTTGTATGCAATCCATCTGAGCAAAAAAGTGAAATCTGGGGTTGCAGTAACACCAAGGGGGTCTTCTTCCAGTCCGGGCTCTGTGCTTGATTTCCCACTCTCCCGCTTTCATTCTCCGCGTCCACGAAAAGGTACGAATGTTCAGGACTCCCAAAAACGATGATAGAAGCACCTGGAGCAGCCGGGATACCCCGAAAGAACCTAAAGAAGAAGCCTTTTTGTTAATTTGTTTTGTGTTGCTGGGGGCTTACTCCTGACTCGGTGCTCCTGGATCAATCTCTATTTGGTGGTGGTGGCGGGGGTGATTTTGTTCGGGGCTTACTCCTGGCTCTGAGCTCAAGAAATCACCCCTGGTGATGCTCGCGGGGCCATCTGGGATGCCCAGGATCGAATCAGAGGGTCTGTCACGTGCAGGACAAAAGCTCTCCCAGTTGTGCTCTTATTCCGGCCCTTCAGAGCTCACTCTTAGTGTGGCTCAGGGGACCATTTGGGGGTGCTGGGGATCAAAGCAGACTTGACCCTCCCTGTGCCAGGCCAGGGCCCTGCCTGCTGGACTGTCGCTCCGGCTCCAGGAGGCCCATTTTGAAAGTGCGAGGAATTCCCGCTCATCTCCCTTGGGAGGAGAGGGGATGGCTCGAGATTTTCCACTCTGCGGGGTGGGTGGGTCTTAGAGTTGCATTTCCATCATCTGGGCTCCAGGGCGGAGTGGGGGCGCGTCGGGGAGCCGCGTGTAAGGTGGGGTCACCGCAATGGTGCGGCGGGAGGGAGGTCCCCGAAGTCGGCGCGCCACCCGCCCGCCCGCTCGCTCCAGCCGGCCGCGCCGTGTGCAGGCGGGGCAGGCGCTCCCCGCGCCCCAACTGCGCCTCCAACCCGCGCCCTGCGCCCCGCTCCCGCCGCTGGCACCATGCGGAAGGTGAGTGCGTCTCCCGGGACCCCAGCCACGGCGGGCGCCCCTGCTGTGTCCTTGGTGGAGATGGGGGACCGTTGGTCGCGTCTCTCCGTGTCTCTTCGCGCCTCCCGGCCTCGTCGGCTCCGACATTTCGGGGGTGGCCCTAAGATCACCCACTCCAGGGTTGTCCCCGGGACCCCCCAGTCTCCGGCTTTCAAGGAACCCCCTGACACTCGCCGCTCGGTCGGTGGTGAGGTTGCTCAGCTCTTGGCCGCGTCCTTGGAAGCTTCGGAAACTTTCCCGTCCTCTGGGTGCATTTCCCAGGGGCGCGGGAGGGCGTGCGGTGCTCTAGTGGGCGAGGGTGAGTTTGGGGGTGCGTGTCGCGCGAGCTCCCCTCGCCCCCTCGATGTGCTCCTTCTCCTGGGAACGCCCGAGGGGAGGGTGCTAGGTTCTGGAGCACCCGCGTGGAGACGTCGAGGGGCGTCCCGCGTTCCTACAGGGCAGCTGGGTGCTCGCCCCGCTCTCCCCTCTCCTGACCTCGCCGCCGCTCTCAGGGGGAAAACTTGGTCATGCTGAGTTTCGACTTAGGGCACCTCCTGCCTGCCGGCTCCTGTGTCTATCTGGGCAGAGCTTTTTGCCTTTTGCCCTTTGCCCAATCAGCCCCGGGCGCCTCGTCCCTCTCCCTCTTGGGGAGCAAAGTGTACATCACCCCAACCCTGTTTTGCCTGTTCCCTTCCAGCCTTGGGGGTGGAGGCTGCTTCCATGAAATTCAGGCTCTCCATTAGGACCTAGTAAAGAATATTGAAGTGGTGCCCAGACCCCCTGAAACCGGTGCCTGTGAGGGACATTTTGGGGGCTAAGCAAAGCTGGGGATAAAGTGGGTTTTGGTTGGTTTTTGTTTTTGAAGGGACAAAACATGTAGAAAGAATAGCAAAAACAAAACACACACACACACAAACACACACACACACACACACACACACACACACACACACACACACACACACACACACACACACACACACACCAACTGCAGGCAGAGTCAGCCCAGCTCCTGTGCGTGACTTTCTTTGGTTTGAGCTTGGCTTCTTTCTGGTGGCCCAAGTAGGTTTAGACTCAGAGCATCGCGGGCTGGTTCCAAGAACTGCTTCTCTGCTTCCTTCCCACCTTTTTTTTTTGTTGTTGTTGTTGCTTGTTTGAATTTTTTGCCCCCACTTTTTTCTTTTCTCTCTTTTTTTTTTCTCTTACCTTCAAACAGAAATACATAACTTGAATCATTTTGCTCTGCCTCACAAATTGAGGGGGAAATAATGGAGGTCACCAAGACAAAACAGACGTATGAACAATGAGTAGAAATAAAAAAAAATGATCAGACTTGAACATCAAATCCAAAGCCAACTACAACAGGAACGATACCCAATCTACAACAGGCTAGACACAGAAGGGACCACTTGTACTAGCAGCCGGGGGTGGGTGGGGGGGAAAGGAGGTGCAATATGGGATGCAGGTTGGGAACAGGGGTGGAGGGAGGACAACATTGGTAGTCGGAATGCCCCTGATTCAATGTCACTATGTACCTGAAATACTACTGTGAATTATTTGTAATCCACTTTAGTCAAAATAAAAATTATTAATATAAAAACAAAACGAAACAAAGAACTGCTTCTCAGGTGCTCGGTTACTTCAAAGGAAGACTTGTTCTCTTTGCAGGCCTAAAAGAATTAAGTCTTCCCCCTCCCTCTTCTGTTTTCGTCTCTCATTTGGTATTTTGAGGGTCATGTAGAGTAAGTATAAATTGGCCCCAGCTGCTTCTGGAAAATCTGTTAGCCAGACATGGAAATTTACCTGGCTTACCTTTCTGGAAGGAGTCCAAACCTACTCAGGTGTTTCTGAAAAGAACAGCATTCCGAGCAGCTGGCAGGTGGGGTAGCATGCCTAGGACTGGTGGCACAGCAGTGGAAACAGTGGGGTTGTTGAAAGTCCAAATGTGGGTATCACTAACCATCTTTTTACTCAGTGCTGCCAGGGTTGTTAAAGAAATCTACTAAGATAGGCGGTGAAGAACTTCAGTTGGTGCTTTGAAGCAGCATTTCTCTATTGGGTGGTGGTGGTGTCCAGGCTATTTCAGAGGACCATAATGAGCATTGCACAAAAGCAGGGGTTGTGACATGAGATTAGGGGGCCAACCTTATTGGGTGGGAAGAAAAAAGTTTGAGAAGCATTTGGGGGGGTCATTGATGGGTGTGAAACTGATTTGTATGCTGCCAGTTTTAGGGGGGTTGATGGGGTGTCTGATGAAAAGGCAGCATGGTGCATTGAACTTCAAGATCAGAGAATCCTGGCATGACCATCCCCATATGGCACGTATCTCAACAACCTGTAGGCATTGCTGTAGGCTCTGGGTGGAGTGTAGTGGAGAGGACAGAAAAGTTTTTATTTTTCTAGAGGATCTACTTTTCAGAGGAGAATGTAAACAGTAAATAAGTCAGGAAATTGGCAAGTGCTGTGATTTCAGACAGGAATGCTGTGAAGAAGATAAAGCAGGGTCCTGAAAAGATAAAGTAGGATCCTATTTTTAGTTTGTGTGACCAAGGAAGGAATTTCTAAGGACTTCTTATTCAAGCCATGTGTGAACTGCATGGTGCAAAGAAGCTGAAGGTTTAGGACCAAGGGTGGTCCTCATGGCTAGAACATCAGATGCAAAGATTCAGAAGCAGAAACAATAGAATCAAAAGAGAAGCAAGAAGGAGGTTCACTAGTAGGGGAGGTGAGTCAGGGCTATGAGGAGCAGAATGCAGTGAGTTTGAGGCACAGGCAGAGACCACAATGTTTGTGACCTTATTAGCTAGGGTCCCAAAATTGGATTTGAAATCTTTGGTTTTGAAGTCATGCTTAGATGTTTTCCAAGCTTCCTCCTAGCTCTGTGCTCAAGGATGACACCTAAGAGTGTTAAGGGACCATAGCCAGTGCTAGGGATCAAATCTGGGTAGACATATATCCTTACCTTGTGTACTATCTCTTCAGTATTTTTTTTGGGGGGGTGCACACATTTGGTGGTTGTCAGGACTTACTCCTAGCTCTGCACTCAGGGATCACTCCTGGAAGGCTCAGGTAGCCATATAGATACTGAGGATAGAACTCACCTCATGCTCTTGCAAGGCAAGCATCCTCCCTGGTGTTTTATCTCTCTGCCACAGCCTCTGGGTTTTAATTTTTATGCAGAGGGATATTACTTTGAGAATTTTAAATAAAGTGATAGAATGATGGAAAAGATATGATTTATTTTTGAAGCCTGACTCTTGGGTGTGGAATAAATTCTGGAGTGAACAGAGTTGTGGGAAGGAGAGGATCACCTTTGTGTTTAGGGTGATGAAGAGGCAGGGCAGGCATTTTTTTTACTTGATTAAGGGTCTTTGATGTAAACTACTATTAGTGACAGTGTCCTGTGTGCATGATTCCAACACAGCCCCCATCCCTAGTGTGTCTGTCTTGACACTTGTAATCTGTCTTGAAGGTAGATTCAAGGGAATTGGCAGATGTGGGAGGAAGGGAGAAGTGGGGATCCTCTAATGTATACCTAAGACTACAAATTGTTGGGGTGTGTGTGTAAACAGAAGGTGGAAGGGTCTTGGTTGAATGCCCCATATGGCATGCTAATTGAAATTCTAATGTTGACCAGCATTCCCTTAGCAGAGCTGGGGAATCTTGTGTGTGGCTTAAGCTGGAACTACAGTTGCCATATTGCAAGGCCAGACCTTGCTTCCTATATCATCTCTTAGCTTAGTTCCCTTTTCCAGCTAGGACAGGTTGAGACTCTGCCGCTACATGAAGATGCTTAGTAAACTCTGGTCCTGGCTTTGCCTGACTCTCACCATCACATGCTGCTTCCACCACATTGCCTGATTCTGCATTCCACCACTTGGGGTTTGGGAGCAGCAGGTCACAGAGTTCTTTGGCAGATGTATGTGGTAGTCTTCCAGCTGTTGTAAATCAGTGTCTGCTGAGTGAGAAGAAGAAAGGAAAAGGACTGATTTGATTCCTAAAAAGAGAAGGTGCACAGGGACTGCTCATGCTGGAGCACAGAAGGTGCCCCAGTAATTGAGTTTCTTCAAGGAGAAGGTGAAATGGTGTGTCACTACTGCCCAGGCTTTAAATCTCCTGGCAGTGCTATCAGAGAAGGGCTAGATTCTTTCTCTTCTCCTCACATGTAATACTTTGTTCTTTATTTTGTATCCAGAGAGCACTTTCTGAGGCAGACCCAGAAGTTTCATAAGATGGATTAGTGGGAACAAAGGTTTTACATTAACATGACAAGTCAATTTTGGGAAATATGTTGGTAGATACTTCATATTGATGTTATTTTTTTCTCTGCCAGGCATTCATCATCTCCCTCCATTTTCTTAGTCCTTTAAGATAAAATTAATAGGGGAATGCTGACACTAGAAGTTCATAAGCTCTGAAAAAATGGGTGAATTATTTCTTCTGTTTTTGTGAGCCAGCTGTTTTCCAGAAGTAATGGCATTAATTAGGCTTATTGCTTGTTACCATTCAGATATAATCTCTGCATGTACCTATGGCTATTGTGCATGATGATTTTCTTTTTTTGTCACACACAGATGTCTATAATAGCCTGAAAGCATCTATGTTTTATGCACAAATGGGAATGGAAATGCTGTATACAAGTGTACTTTGACGTTTGTCCCCATGTACACAGATAAGTATTTGATCAAACCGCTTCTTTATTTCAGTGCTGGAGGTCCAACTGAGGGCCTCTTATTTGCAAAGAATAAATGCTAGCTCTGAGCCTCATGCCATCCCCTGTCTAGTTCCTTCTATGGTTGCCTAGGGAGAACTTTATAAGGCTACCCTCAATTGGTTGTTTCCAGTTTTTTGCAGCATCAGCAATGCTGCATCAACACATCTTATGCACACTGATTTGCAAGTTTATCTGTCTGCTCCATTGCAGTCAGTTTCTTTCTCTACTTCTTTGGTTTTTGGGTCACACCCAATGGTGCTTAGGGGTTACTCCTGGCTCAGTGCTCAGAAATCAGAAATTACATCCGGCAGCTTGGGGGTGGTGGGATGCTGGGGATCAAATGAGGTTCGCCACATGCAAGGCAAACATCCTACCTGCTGTGTTATGACTCTGGCCCTGCACATCTGTTGTTTTGGAATGTGATGTAGCACATGGCAGCATCTCTCTCTCTCTTTCTCTCTCTCTCACTCTCCTCAAATATAGCAATGATTTGGAGCTGGGTTACTCTAGGTTGAATTACTCTTCTCCCTTACAAGTGGAGTTAGTGATTTAGTCTCTCTTTGACTCTGTTGCTTGGCTTATCAAATAGAAAGAATAATAACACCTGCTAAAATAGGACTGTGAGGATTATGCTAGTTGATTGGTGTTGTGGAATTAATCACCCTGAGACATACATAGTGCCTCCAAGCAGTAATGGTTTCACAGTTGATGAGCCTGTGGCTTGAAGGGTAGATCCTTCTGCTCTGGACTGACCCCCATTGAGCTTGGCTGGGCTCTCTTGTGTCTCTGTGGGGGTTAGCAGATAACTGGAAAGTCTAGAGTGACCTTACTCACAGTCTGCTGTTGGTGGTGAGTGGGTCTGTGGACACATTTTTGGGATGGTGCAAGCTTGCTCAGGCTTCAGTTTTTAGACTCATTTTCTTCATATTGTGATTGCAGGGTCCCAAGTCTAGGCCAGAAATGTATTTGGTATTGGCTTGCAAACCACAGCCATTCTACAGACAACCTCAGCACCTGGTGTGAGATCTTTGTCCCTTCAAGAATAAGAACTTTACTGGTTTATAAAGGAGAAACAGGAGCACAAAAGATCTAAGAATCTGAAAGAATCAATAAAAATAATACATGACTCTGCTCTTCCAGGAACTGTGTGGAGAGAGGGGACCCCTGTTTCCCAATGATTAGGGACTTTGTAGAGATAACAGGGGTTCAGATCCAGCTCAGCTATTAGTTGTGAAACTGAACATGTTCTTCTACCCTATTGAGGACACCTGAGGTCTGATGTGCTGCAAATATTTTGTCACGGTATACAGCAGGTCACATTGCTTCTGTTTTAGTTTCATTTCTTAACCCCTTTCCCCTTCCTATTCCTCCACCCCAAGTCCCCCTAACATTGTTGCTGTCCATACCATTTTTCAATTACTGTCCATATTATTCATTCACTTACTATTGATGTCATTCATTAATTTATTGTACATGTCACTCATACTATTCATTTACTGTACATGCCATCCATCTATTTACTGTACATACCATTGATCAATTTGCTATATATACCACTCATTCATACCATCCATTAATTTACTCTATATATCATTCATTTACTGTACATACAATTTATTATTTTTACATATTATCTATCAATTTACTGTATATACCATTAATTTACTATGTATATTATTCATTCACTGTACAGATCATTCATTCACACCACACATTTACCCTCCACTCCCAGCCCCTGGATTCAGTGTTTTTTACACTCATTTGCACATGAGGAAGTGAGGTCTGAGTGACTCAGTGATCTCTTAGCATACCACAGTGACTTCCTGATAGTGCAGAGTTTAAACTGGGTCCCTCTGGCACTGGAGTCTTCTTTTAATATGTGTTGAAAATACATGACTGGCAGATTGGACATTTATCCTGGAGAACTTCCATGCTGGCTGTACTGCTGGTGAAGTCTCAGGCAGCCACCAGCCTTGGCATCCACCAAGCCTACTCAGCTGTGCCTGAAACACACCCCCTCACCTCCATGCACACGAAGAAACAGACTAAAAGTGCTCTTGCCAAAAAGCCTTTCCACTTTCATTATTATCATCCGAATAGGATGACAGATGTGACTGTTGAAAGTACCCAGAATTTCCCCAACTCTGGGTTTGGAAATGACTTCTGATGGAGTCTGACAGCCTCTGGCTCCATCAGGATGGAAGGTGCCCCCAGAGCCACTAGGGCAGCTGGGAGGAGGAAGCAGGGCCCATGGAGAGCAGATCACTCATGGATTCAGGTGTCTCTCAAGTTGGAGGAAAGTTTCAAACTGGTGGCTTCATCCCCTTCACTTGCCCATCGACACCGAGTGTGCTGCAATCTCATACATCAGAGTCAAGTCATCAGACTCCTTGGAGATAAGGCACTGTTGCCTATGTGTGTGCAGAACCCACTGGGTGTAAGCAGACTTCATACTCCTTCCTCACCCAGTGTGGGTCACATGCCCAAGAAGAAACTTCCTGGCTCTGGAAACCAGGCAGAAATGATTATAGAGGGAAACTGAGTTGCTAGGGAGTTATAATGGGAGCTCTGGGCATGGTCGCCAGAACCTTCTAGTTCCTGAGTTTTGAAAAGTGAACTGGGTTGCCAGGGTCAGAGGCAGCCTGGGGATGGTGTGAGGCAGCCATCTACAGCAGAGGGGACAAGGAAAAGGTAGGTTTGAGAGGTGAGATACACAGCAGCTACCCAGTGCAAGTACCAAGAGTTGTGGGAGGTCAGGGAGAGAGAGGCCAGGCTATGAAAGGCTCTGCAGGTCCCAAGTGAAAGTGTCTTAAGCACAGTAAAGTGTCACTGAGAGGCACTTTTTGAGGGCCAAGTACTTGCTTCAAAAGGCTACTTTGGCCAGGAGATGCAGCGTGGCCTGGAGGGGTCGGACTGGATCTACGAAGATGGAATAGGAGGTGAGAAGATGAGCAGCATCTAGGAAATGTAAAGGCGAGGGAGAGGTAACTTTTATTCAAGAAGCTTTTAGTAGTAGAATTAGTTACTTAAAATTTTTTTTAATGGAACCAACGTGAGATGTACAGGTACAAAGTTGTTCATGATTGAGTTTTAGTCACAAAATGTCCAACATCCATCAGTGCACAGTTGCTGCCACCAATGTTGTCACCATCAGCACCACCACCACCACCACCACCACCACCACCACCACCACCACCACCACCACCACCACCACCACCACCACCATGACTTCTCTTTTCCCTTTTCTCCTCTCCTTTCTCCTTTATTTTCCTCTTCTTTCTTCCTCTGACTATTTTCTTCTTTCTCCTTCCTCTTCCACCTTCTTTTATCCTCCTCCTCCTTATTCTCTCTCTCTTTTTTTATTTTTGGGCCACACCCAGTGACACTCAGGGGTTACTCCTGGCTATGCACTCAGAAATCGCTCCTGGCTTGGGGGACCATATGGGATGCTGGGGATTGAATCGCGGTTTGTTCTGTGTCAGCTGTGTGCAAGGCAAACACCCTACCGCTGCTCCATCGTTCAAGTCCCATTAATCTCTCTCTTTTTCTGCTGGGTCTGTGGGCAGGGCTGCTCTAATCATGCACTTTTAAGAGTTAACTATATTAAATCAAGTGAATAATACATAATCTAGTGATTATCTCTTTGCTATATATTTAGCATGTGATAGTAGAGCTGATGGGATTTTGTATTGTAAATTCTAGGTAGTTCAGTGATGTATTCGAGTAGTGGGCTTCAGGGTAAACATGCTAACAATTCTACTAGCTACTCCCATATTCTCCAAAGTATTTATGTGATATTTATATAAACTTATATTAGCAGTTTATGAATATTTTGTATTTTTACTGAACAGTGTTGTCAGATTTAATTTTCTTTTCATGTCTAACTGGGTGCAATATTTTCTCATTAGCATTTGGATTTTTAGTTCCCTGGTTGCAAATATGATTGAACATATTTGAATATATGCATTAGCACTTGGGCTTAAGCTATATATTTGAGCTATATATTCATATCACTAATTGATCGTTTGGGTCATCTTTTCTTACTGAGTTGTAAAGGAATATTTTTTTAAATATAGTTTTTATTTTAATCATAGTGGCTTACATATCATTGACAATAATATTTTAGGTACATATTAACATAAAATCAGGGGAATTCCCATTACCGAATTGTCCTCCCTTCACCTCCGTTCCTGTCCTACCTCCCGTATCGTCTTCCCTCACCCCTGGGGCTGCTAGAATAAGTGGTCCTCTCTGTGCCTAGCTTACTACATAGTGGTCCTACCCCTGTTTGGTCTTGGTACCTCCCTTATTTCCCCCTCTAGTTGGGAGGCGGGATTATATAGTTAAAGTTATGTGTGTTTTGTAGAGGCTCTCATCCTAGGTTTGAGAGACGAAGGGGAAAAAGGTGAAACACCACAACAGTACAAAAAGTAGTGTCAAATAAAATATCCAGTGAGCACTCCAAAAAAAAAAAAAGAAAGAAAGAAAGAAAGAAAAAGATAAGCACCACATAAAAGCCATGAAGTTCACGTCTTTTTAAACAGAATGTTTGTGTGTTTTTTTTTTTTTGGTTTTTTTTTTTTGGTTTTTCGGGTCACACCCGTTTGATGCTCAGGGGTTACTCCTGGCTAAGCGCTCAGAAATTGCCCCTGGCTTGAGGGGACCATATGGAACGCTGGGGGATCGAACCACGGTCTTTCTTTGGCTAGTGCTTGCAAGGTAGACACCTTACCTCTAGCGCCACCTCGCTGGCCCCTAAACAGAATGTTTTAATGAATTTTAATGTGCTTGCAATTTTCCGTTTCTTTGTGACTTGTGCCTTTTGGAAGTAATCCTTCCACATCTGTGATTTGAAGATACTTACCAATGTTTTCTAATAGGAGTTTATGTTTTGTCTTTTACACGCCATCTTTTAATCAGTTTGGAATGAAATGTAGCAGAATAAATGCCCATGAAGTTGATCAGTCTCATCTTCACACATGTAGATTAACCCTCCTCTCATTTCTGGTGTGCGTTGCTATCTTTGCCACAGATCACATTTCCATAGATGCTCAATCTATGAGTTCTTTAATTTCATTTAGTTAACTTTAGAGTTTGGGTCATACTCACAAACTTTTGGCTTGAAGTTTAGGGATGTCTCCTGATAGTCAGTGAACCCAGATGATGCTGGGAATTGAGCCAAGGGGTCCTGCCTGGAATGTGGGATGTCTCAGTCCTGTGAGTCCTTTCCTATCCCTACGATGGGTTCTTTGCACACATTTTAGGTATTACTTGTTATAATAAGTAAGAGTTCCTCTAGATCTGGCTGTTTTTGAGTATATGTAAGTGTTTAATTGACTGGTTATCTGATGTCAAGGACAATGACACTTGCTTAGTGCTTCATAAATACCTACCAAGTGGCTGAAGGAACTGATTTGGTTCCAGGTGAATTAGCTGGATTTTTCTATCAGCCTGCATTTATCTGTGGGAAAAGGAAAAGAAAGTAGTTCAGAGTGTCTCTTGCTTCTGTCCCTCTCTTCTGTTTTCTGTTGCCTGTTTGATCCTTCACATTCACTCAAGAACCTTGAAGAATCAATCTTCAGGAAAACCAAAGAACTTCCCTTTAGAATTTTTCATGAGCCTTAATGTCTAAGACTTAGTGAGAGTGGGAAATTGCTGTGGCCTATATACTCTGCCATTAGAAACACTGTGAAACAAAATGAAAACTTACTTTTTGGGACAAATGGATGAACTGTGAAGTGATTGTGCTGAGTGAAATCAATTAGGAACTGTAAGATAATCATCAGATGGCTTCATAATTGTGTAGGAATTCATATCTAGAACAAATAAACTGGCAAAAACCCCAAACTCAACAAAACCAACTCTTAGACTTGGTGAAAACTCTGGTTACCAGAGGAAATAGGGAGAAGGTTAATAAAAATTAACGGGGGAGGGAGGCTCTTTCTCATGGTAAGATGGCACTAAACCTTTGGTGGTTCATACACGAGTCTCAAAACTTACAGGGGTGATTCATTCTATGTATTTATACCCTTCCTAATACTCTGTAGTATCGTTAATTTATGGTAAAGAGGTAAAAAGTGGGATTGTTGCTAATTGTGGGTGGATTCTGACCACAAATAGTTGAAAATTTTATGCGGTCTTCTGAAATCTGGCCAATATTTTGACTTTGAAGCTTTGGACAGGGGATATCTAAATTAAGTCTCTTATACCCTTATTTTTTTATCATGTGGTCCATGGACTTGTTCCAGCCCACAGAAATTGCCTCCAATCATGTGGTATCTTGAGCAATGGCAAATACCATACTAGCTAAAAATTGTAATTTTATAATAATAGATTTACTAAATAAAGTAATATATAATCAAAAAATTTTCTTTCTTAGCTTTTAGCCAAATGGCCAACTATTTTTCTTATTTCTGTAGTCTATAGGTTTCAAAAAGTTGAAAAATTCTGTTCCACTTTTTAACATTTTTGGACCCTTCATAAACCTTTTTTTTGTTTGTTTTATTTTGTTTTAGGGGCATACCCGGTGATGCTCAGGGGTTATTCCTGGCTCTCTTCACTCATAAATTGCTCCTGGAAGGCTCAGGGGACCATATGGGATGCTGGGGATTAAACCTGGGTTGACTGCGAGCAAGGCAAATGATCTACCTACCCACTGTGCTATCGCTCTTGCCCCAGCCCTTTTTATTTATTTACTTATTTGTAGTTTTTTGGGCCACACCCAGTGATGCTCAGGGGTTACTCCTGGCTATGCATTCAGAAATTGCTCCTAGTTTGGGGACCATATGGGACACCGGGGATCGATCCCAGATCTGTCCTGGGTCAGCCACATGCAAGTAAACACCCTTCCACTGCACTATCGCTTTGCCCCCCCTTTTTAGTTTGTCCATTTGCAGTAAATACTATTGATCCTTTTATTCATCTAATATTCTTGAGCCATTGGGCTTACTTAGGAACAAGGACTGGCAAAACACACATCCTCTGAGCATCAGAAACTCTCAGTTTAGTGAGGAAAAATTTTTTAAAATAAACAGTTAATGTTGCAATGATGGTCACACTAATAAAAGTGCATCCAAAATACAGTCTAAGAAAATCAGACATTAACCATTCACCCCTGAACCGTGGATCCCATCTATGGAAACAGCATGGTTTTCTGCACCAGCACCAGGAATCAGACTTCTACGAGGGAAGGCCCTACTGCTGCCCTGGCATTGATTTACTCTAGAGTGGGTTCATATAACACCCTGACGACTGTTGGTAACAGCAACAATCTGCTTTTAGGGCAGGATCTCTGCATTGCCACCTAATGGTGAGATGAAACCAGAAGATGCTTCATATCATCCTGACTTCCACACAGGATATGTACCTAAACCAGGATCTCTAACTACAGAAACCTGACAGCAACAACGATAATTATGAAGAGATTTTGCTGGGACCACAGAGAAAGTTTTTGGGGTTATATAACTTAGTATGCCTGGAGCCTTTAGTTGGTCTGATGCTAGGATGCTTCATGGGTACTCCCTGTTTTTTAGGACAAAGATTTTTCTTTTCTATTTTCCCCATATTTTGCTGTGCCTGTACAAACAACAACTCTCACACACCAACACACAACCTTTTTTTTTTATTTCTTATCTTCAAAAGAAAAAGGGCTTACTAAACCTTCTGCTATTGTATTAATGACTTTATTGGAGATACAATAGCAGAAGTTTTAGTAAGGTTTTGCTACTAAACTTTTTCTTCTTTTTCCATTTCATTATTTAGTTTTTCATTCTATTTTTTCAATAACTTTGCTTTCCCTGATCTTGAAACAAATATATTATGATCAATTATGTCAACTATGTGATTCATTTTCTTTAAATAAAAATTTTTCAATAAAAGAGGGGCCGGAGAGATAGCGTGGAGGTAAGGCATTTGCCTTTCATGCAGAAGGATGGTGGTTCGAATCCTGGCATCTCATATGGTCCCCTGTGCCTGCCAGGGGAGATTTCTGAACATAGAGCCAGGAGTAACCCCTGAGCGCTGCTGGGTATGACCCCCCCCCAAAAAAAAAGAGACTGTATTTTTTTATATTTGTCATTTACCTTTTTGAAGTTCATTTCTAAGGCTTGCTTTCTTTAGATACAAATTGTAAGTGAAATTTATTTATATATATTTATTTCTCATTCAGCTCATTGCTTACATAGTGATTCTTTTTGCTGGCCACTGTACTTACTGGCTTATTTTTGGTGACATACTTGTGTGTGTGTGTGTGTGTGTGTGTGTGTGTGTGTACATTATGCCACCTGCAAATAGTGATGCTTGGACTTCTTTTTAAATTTAAAACCCTTTTATTTAATTGTATCCTTATTTTTTGGATAAACTGGTGTCTGCATTTTGTGTAATGATTGGGTTTCATCTGCCTCTTTTGGTTCTAAGTATTTTTGCTGTAAGATTACTATGAAGTTGTATTAAAAGTAAATCAGTGTGTTTGATAGAACCACAAGTTCAAATATGTACTTGTTGTGATGAAAAGAAAAGCCACTCTACCTTTATTGTAAACCATCAGGTTTATATTGTTTGACTTTCCAGGATATTTACAAACATTCATTTTTGAATGGAGAACATTGCTTATTCCCATTCCTAAGAAAGCTGTAGAAGAGGGGCTGGTGCGGTGGCGCTAGAGGTAAGGTGTCTGCTTTGCCAGCGCTAGCCTAGCGACTGTGGTTCAATTCCCCAGCCAGGAGTGACTCCTGAGCGCATATTCAGGAGTAACCTCTGAGCATCACTGGCTGTGGCCCAAAAACAAAACAAAACAAAAGAAAGCTGTAGAAGTAATAGCCTAACAGGTAGATCAAAGGGGACATGGATCCTTACATTTTTAATGTCCAAATCAGGGGTTTAAAGTGTTCTTATAATCTGGCTCAACATAGCAAGAGTTTGATAATCTGTGTTGTCTTTGCAAATGCATGGAATTAGATATTGAACCATTGGACAGATCTGGATTCTTATGGCCTACAATTCCTTCATCATAGAAAGAATGGCAGCAACTTTTGTTTTGCTCCAAGTATGCTTTCCACATTGTAGTCACAGTATTTTTAACATAAATTCTGGGGAAATGGCAGTAGTTCTGGAAATACTTGTTGGCAGGTGTAGCATCTCCTTCTTCAACCAAAGGTAGGTTCTAACAGCCTCAGCTGAGTGAGAGCTGCATAGGATGTGCTGTTGTCTGTCTGTCTGTCTCTCTTTCTCTCACTCTCACTCCCTGGCTTTCTCTCTCTGTCTTCATCCATCACTTCAGTAATGAATTAAAATGTACAGAAGCCCTTATCTTTCTCCAGCCTCTGACTTAAGAGACCACAATAGTCTCCAGTAAATATTGGGACACTCAAGCACAGGGAACTGGACCATGCATGGGTTTTTAGGTCATCTGCAAATAAAATAGATCTGAATAGTGACAATTCTGAATGCAGTATTTTATCTCCTATCTAGCAAGTGAAAGCTAGGTTAGAGTCTGTTTCAGGGAAGAAGCACAGTTCTTCCATAAAAACTGAGATCAACAGACATTTTCTTTCTTTTTTTAAATTTTTATTGAGACCAATGTGAATTACAAGTCTTTCACAGTTATATTTAATATACATATTGAGAATGAATTAGAGAAATTGCTACCAACGGTGTTGATCTCCCTCCATCCCTGTTCCCAGAATGCTTCCCTTACCTCCATCCTTATTCCCTGGGTTGCCAGTGTAACAGATCCCTTTTGTGTATATCTTGTAGTTTGGGTCTCTTGATTCCATTGTCATTGACTTCAAGTTGGGTATTTAAGTCTGATCATTTTTTATTTTCACTCAATGTTTGTGAGATTGTTTGCCCCTGGTACCTATCACCCACTTTATTCCCCCTTAATTTATGAGGCAGAACAAGATGATTCACGTTCTATGGTTTTGGTGAAGGAAAAAAAAAAAGCAAGGAGGAGTCCCTGTCAAGAGGCCATGAATATAAATTTAAAAGAAGAAAGAAAGAAAGAAAGAAAAATAAAAAACAAAACAGAATAGAACAACAACAACAACAACAACAACAAAAGTGGAAGTGGGGGCTGGTGTGGCAAGTTTTTTTTTTTTTTTTTTGCATAGGTACAATAATTATTGGGAAAATTAGAAAGGAAATTCCTTTGGCCTAAGAGATACAGATTTTCTCCCCCTTGAAGCATACTGTTATGGGATCGTATAGGTTCTGGCCATGTTCATTGTTGAACCCTGGGGTCTATTTATGTTGCCAGAGAACGTTCTGCTCAGTTTCCCTGTCTGTCAAAGTCAGTTTTTTGTAATTAGAGATCTTGGTTTTTGTAAAGGTACTAGGATGAAGTCTGGGAGAGAGTCTTTCTTTATGGTTCCAGAAGTTCTACTCAGTCACAGTTGTTGCAGTCAGTCTTCTGTATATAGTGATCTTGGTTTTTGCACAGATCGAAGGATGGAGTGTCTTCTGATTTCATTTGATCGTTCATTTGAATGATCATTTGATCATTCATAGGTGATGAGGTGGGGCAACCTGGAACAATAGACATTTTCTCTGAAAGGCTTGAGAGTAAATATTTTAGATTTGGTGGCTCATGTTTAGGTTTCTTGTTGTAACCACTAAACTCTGCAGCTGTAATGTGTGTGAATCCACAGATAGTGCAGAAAGTGAAGGTGTGGTTGTAGTCCAGTAAAACTTAGATGATGAAGACTAAAATTTGAATTTCATTAATTTTCACAAGCCCTCAAATATTATTTTGATTTTCCAATAATAATGTAGAACTATTTTTTTTAATTTTTAGCTTGTCAGTTTCACAAAATAGATCACTGGATTTGACTATTTATTTATTTATTTATTTATTTGCATGTCCTTAGAGATTTCCCTGTATTCCAGGTTTATCTGTCACTTGTTTTTTAATGTGTGCCATTATTTCCCCCCACAAAACATCTTGCTCAATTCTTCAGACTTACACAGACAGAAAGACAGAGACCCTTCCAAACTAAGAGGTATTTAAGTCTCTCACTTGCTACCTATTCTCTCTCTCTGCCTTTGTTTCTCCTACATCTCATTTTCCTACTCAACTTTATCTGATTCCCTTGGTGCCCTCTCTTAATTTCAGGGAACTTTGTTCTTATATACTGGTATCCAGGAAGTCACATTAACTAGAAATTTACAATTATATACTGAGATAAAGCAATTGACATTCAATAGGAATGTTATAGAAATTAGAATGTAGACATTGTTTTCTTTGCAGAAATAAATTTGACAGCATCATTTGCTTTTATTCAGATAAAAGCAGCTTTAGATAATTTTTAAATAATATCTTTATTTAAACACCTTGATTATAGACATCATTGTAGCTGGGTTTCAGTCATATAAAGAACACCCCCCCTTCACCAGTGCAACCTTCCCACCAACAATGTCTCCAATCTCCCTCCCCCGCCCCCCGCCTGTATTCAAGATAGGCATTCTACTTCTCTCACTCATTGACATTGTCAACATAGTTTTCAGTGTAGTTATTTCTCTAATTGCACTCACTACACTTTGTGGTGAGCTTCATTTCATGAGTCAGTCCTTCCAGTCCTCATCTCTATTGTCTCTGGGCTTTATTACGATAATGTCTTTTATTTTTCTTAAAATCCGAAGTGAGACTATTCTGTGTCTATCTCTCACTTCCTCTGACTTATTTCACTCAGCATAATAGATTCCATGTACATCCATGTATAGGAAAATTGTATGACTTCATCTCTCCTGATGATTGCATAATATTTTGTTATGTACATGTACCACAGTTTCTTTAGCCATTCATCTGTTGAAGGGCATCTTGGTTGTTTCCAGAGTCTGACTATTATAAATAGTGCTGCAATTAATATAGGTGTGAGGAAGGAATTTTGTCTTGTATTTTTGTGTTCCTAGGGTATATCCCTAGGAGTGAATCATATGAGAGCTCAATTCCAGTTTTTGAAGAATCTCCATATTATTTTCCATAAAGGCTGAACTACATGGCATTCTCACCAGCAGTGAATGAGAAGGTTCCTTTCTCTCCACATTCCTGCCAGCACCAATTATTCTTATTCTTTGTGATGTGTGCCAGTCTCTGTGGTGTGAGATGGTACCTCACTGTTGTTTTGATTTGCATCTCCCTGATGATTAGTGATGTGGAGCATTTTTTTTCACATAAATGGGAAAAACTATTCACCCAATATCCATCAAATAAGGGGCTAATATTGAAAATATACAAGGCACTGACAGAACTTAACAAGAAAATAAACATCTAACCCAATCAAAAAATAGGGAGAAGAAATAAACACTTTGTCAAAGAAGAAATACAAATGGTCAAAAGACATATGAAAAATGCTTCACATCAGATAATTTCTTATTGCAAGTTTCTCATAAAATTAATTTAGAATATAACCAGCTGTATATTTAAGACTTGAGTGCAGTTTGGGGGTTGCTTAGGTAAGGGGTTTAACTAAGATGCAGATGAATTCTGATCTATGTAGATAGCCCCAGTGTTGAGATCACTTCTGTGATCTGTGCCATGCCTGGGTGCAAGCCTGATCTCTGTGTCCCAGTTATGATTAATCAGTGCATGGGAAGATAGGAAACCCTGTGCAATGAGGGAGACAGAAGGTAGGTCACCTTAGAGTTCAAAGACCAGGAATTTGGTGCTTGAATAAAGGTGCAGTGAAAGCAGCATTATACTCATCTACAGCATCCAGATTTAGTTCTGACAGAGATTCGGGTGGAATTGTACCCCCCAGAGCCTTCTTCCTTGTTTATAAAATGCTGATAAAGATGCTTAAGTACAGGCACCTTTTGTAAATTCTGAAGTGTTTTCCACCAGGAAACTGTATTTGTCACTTGCTTTTCAGGTGTGCTTTCTATCTGTTCCATGGCTCATCGAGTCCCTTGTAAGGAAGGGTGTTGGTGGCTGGAGAGTAGGCAGCAGTTTCTGGAAAAATTAGATTGTCAGATTAACCAAAGACTTACTTAATCAAAACTTCTACAAGATTTCTTTTTGAAATTTACTCATTTTTACTTACATATGGGGGATATGTTGGGAAAGACCTTTATTGTCAATAAACAGGCAGGTTGGAACAGGGCAGACTCACATCCTCACATCCTTACAGTACCCAGCTTGCGTATGGCTCTCAGAGAGGTGGTTCTCAGGAGGAAGATGCTGTCTTGATGGAGAAAGGCCACTGCCCTCCTGCTTCTTCTTCCTTGGACTCTTCGGGGGAAATGCCTGGAGGTGGGAGGTGGTGGTGGTGTTTGGGCTGGTAGACTCTGCCTGGAGCATCTGAACAGCCCTACCTGAGATCTCTGGTGCAGAACTTTATCTTTTGTTTGGCTCTTAGGTTCTTGAGCTGGAGAAAGGAATATGTATTTTTGCCGGAAAAGGACAGTCTTGATCTCTGTCTATCTGAAGATGATCAATGAAGTCACAGAGCTTTATTTAGGGATCTTGAGAAAAAAAAAGTGAAAGTAACACTTTTATAGAGAACAAGGCTTTCTCTACAGGGGAGAGCTCTGAGGAGGCCCCATAAGATAAAAGATAAGGTATGGGTAAACTCAAAATGGAATGCACTGAAAGTTTCTATTTTAAATAAGTTCCCCATGTAATTCTGACATATTTGAGAAGCTGTTTTGCCCATTAGTCTTATCTGGTAATGTATATAGACCACTTTCATTTAATCCCAATTTGGACTTTCCCTTCACCATTTATTTCCAGTGTATGGAGAGAGAGAGTTGGGAGGAAGAAGAATCCTCTTCAATTTTTTTTCTTCTGGGAAATGTGTTTCAGCTGAAATAGAAAGATATCAACCCCATGTTCAAAACCAATAGTATTTATTCTTCATTCTGCTGCTGCCACTCAGATATTTACTGTTATTTCTATTGTCCTCTGTGCAGTAAAACATGTTTGCGAAAGAAAGAACCTGTGATTCAGATACCAACAATGCTCAGCAGATTGACAATATCCTTTCCAGTTTGTCTCCTCCAAGCTTGTCATTGAAAATATTTTTTAAAATTATTTCTGGCAACTACACAAGTTAGTGTTGGCACATATGGATCACAAACACAAGAATTTCATTAGTTCTAACAATAATGTGAGTCTGAATTTCTGAATGCAGTGCCTTAGACCTCTTGGCCATCCTGATATCTGTGAGTCTAAATTTCTTACATTTTCAGCTTCACATCAAGTTTATAGACAAGTCATTGTCAACTTCCGATGAGTGGAACATCCACTCTGGCAGCCAGATTGTTTCCAGCACAGAACTCAGCGGTATGTAGATAGACAAATGCTCTCTTGCAGCATATTTTTCAAACTATCATTATATTATTTTAAAATTATTAATTTTTCTTTCAAAAATTTTGGTTTGTTTTGAGACCACACCTGGCAGTGCTCAGGGCTTCCTTCTGGCTCTGCACTCAGAAATGACTTCCAGGGGGCTGGAGCGGTAGCACAGTGGTAGGGTGCTTGCCTTACATGCAGCTGACATAGGACAAACCTTGGTTTGATCCCCATTGTCCCATATGGTCCCCCAACCAAGGACCGATTTCTGAGCACATAGCCAGAAGTAACCCCTGAACACCACTGGGCATGGCCCAAAAACAAAAACAAAAAAAAAAAAAAGAAGAAGAAAAAGAAAAAAAATCAGAAAAAAAAAAAGAAATCACTCCTAGTAGAGCTCTTGGGGACCATATGGAATGTTGGAGATTGAACCTGGGTCAGCCGCATTTAGGCCAATGCTCTACTTGTTCTACTTGCCCCACAATCATGATTTTAGTTAGTTAGTTATTTTTAAATAATTTTTATTGTGACCAAAGTGAATTATGTGAATTATTATTACTTCACAGTAATATTTAAGGTACATAGTGACAATGAATCAGGGTCATTCCCACCACCAGGGTTGTCCTCCCTCCACCCCTTTTCCCAGCATGTGTCCCATATCTCCTGCATTTGCCCCCTGGACTGTTAGTGTAACTTTTCCCCTCTGTGTAAAGCTTGTTGTATATTGGGTATTGATTCTGTTGTCATTGACTTTGGGCTTGGCATTTAAGTCTGATCATTTTTTATTTCCACTCAATGATCATACAACTGTTTGGTCCTGGTACCATCACTCCCCTCTCCCCCTCAATTTATGAGGCAAAACAAGATGACTCAAGTTATGTGGTTCTGCTGGAAAAAAAACCAAAACTGTGAGGAGTCTGTCTAGTGGTTATAAATATCAATTTAAAAGAAGAAAGGGGGGCCGGAAAGATAGCACAGCGGCGTTTGCCTTTTAAGCAGCTGATCCAGGACCTAAGGTGGTTGGTTCGAATCTCGGCGTCCCATATGGTCCCCCATGCCTGCCAGGAGCTATTTCTGAGCAGATAGCGAGGAGTAACCCCTGAGCACCACCGGGTGTGGCCCCAAAACCAAAAAAAATTGTTAAAAATAGAAAGGGAAAAATGATAGATGGCCTTGACTAGATTGAGAAAGGTTCCTTTCATTCCCATCTTGCTGAGAGTTTTTTTTTTATCAAGAATGGGTCTTGGACCTTATCAAAGCTTTCTCTGTGTCTATTGATATGATCATGTGATTTTTATTTTTCTTCTTGTTGATGTTGTGTATTATGTTGATGGATTTACGAATGTTAAACCATCCTTGCATTCCTGGGATGAAATCTACTTGATCATAGTGAATGATCTTCTTGATAAGGCATTGAATTCTATTTGCCAAAATTTTATTGAGGATCTTTGCATCTGTATTCATCAAGGATATTGGTCTATAATTTTCTTTTTTGGCTATATCTCTGTCTGGTTTTGGTGTCAAGGTGATATTGGCTTCATATAAGCTGTCTGGAAATGTTCCCGTTTTTTCAATTTCATGAAAGAGCCAATGGCAAATATTATCCTCAATGGAGAGAAATTGAAAGCCTTCCCTCTAAACTCTGGTACAAGACAAGATTGCCCCCGTCACCACTCCTGTTCAACATAGTACTGGAAGTACTCACTATAGCGATTAGGCAAGAAAAAGACATCAAGGGAATCCAGATAGGAAATGAAGAAGTCAAGCTCTCATTGTTTGCAGATGACATGATACTATACTTAGAAAACCCTAAAGACTATCAAAAAGCTTTTAGAAATAATAGATGCATATAGCAACGTAGCAGCTATAAAATTAACACACAGAAATCAATGGCCTTTTTATACACCAATAATGATAGGGAAGAAATGGACATTAAGAAAACAACCCCATTCGCATTAGTATCACACAAACTCAGATACCTTGGAGTCAACTTGACTAAAGATGTGAAGGACCCATACAAAGAAAACTATAAAACTCTGCTCCAAGAAATAGGAGAAGACACATGGAAATGGAAATCCATACCTTGCTCTTGGATTGGCAGGATTAATATAATTAAAATGGCAATACTTCCCAAAGCTTTGTACATATTTAATGCAATCCCTCTAAAGATTCCCATGACATTTTTCAAAGAAGTGGATCAAACACTTCTGAAATTCATTTGGAACAATAAACACCCATGAATAGCTAAAGCACTCCTAGGGAAAAGGAATATAGAAGGCACTACTTTCCCCAACTTTAAACACTATTACAAAGCAATAGTTATCAAAACAGCATGGTATTGGAATAAAGACAGACCCTCAGATCAGGGGAAAAGGCTTGAGTACTCGGAGAATGTTCCCCAGACATACCGTCACCTAATTTTTGATAAAGGAGCAAGAAACCTAAATGGAACAGGGAAGGCCTCTTCAATAAGTGGTGTTGGCACAACTAGCTAGCCACTTGTAAAAAAGTGAACTTAGACCTCCACCTAACACCATGTACAAAGGTAAAACAAATGGATTAAAGACCTAGATATCAGACCTGAAACCATAAAGTATATAGAACAACATATAGGTGAAAATCTCCATGACATTGAGACTAAAGGCACCTTTACGGAGAAAACAGTACTCTCCAAACAAGTGAAAGCATAAATAAACAGATGGGACTGTATTAAGTTGAGAAGCTTCTGCACCTCAAATAGTGCCCAGAGTACAAGAGCCACCCACTGAGTGGGAGAAATTATTCACCCAATGTCCATCAGATAAGGGGTTAATATACAAAATATACAAGGCACTGACACAACTTTGCTCTGCCTGTCTGTCTTTCATGAATACCTGAAGCTCTCCTCAGAGGCCTAGGGTGCGCGCCCCCAAAAACACTGTCACCTAGAGGCATGCACCTAGAAGAGCATGCACGGGCGGCCGCGCACTCTTTCTAAACAATGAACCCCACCACAACACGCAGAAAAAATCACATTACAAGCGTGATAATGGGGAAACCTTGCAGGGAAACACCATGCACAGAGAATTAAGATGATAGCTCGGATGACTTAAAAAATTCCAACTATCTAATTAACCTCACGGATAAGGAATTTAGAATAGAAATATGGAAGACGTTTGTAGAACTCAAAGAAAGCATAGATCGATCTGAACAGAACACAAAGACAGAAATCAGAAAACTCCAAACTGAAATAACAGATCTAAAAAACACGGTAGCTGAACTGAAAACCTCAGTGGATGGCCTCTCCAGCAGGGTATCAGCATCTGAGGACAGAATCGGTGTGCTGGAAGATGAGATGCAGAAAAACTCAACACATCAGAAGAAATTGGAAAGGCAACGATCAGGCAATGGAAAAAGTACTCAAGGAATGCGAACAGATGAAAATAGAAATATTTGATAAACTCAACAGAAAAAACATAAGAATCATTGGAGTTCCAGAGGCCCAGTAGAAGATACCCAGGAAGAATCAACTGTCAAAGACATCATCAAAGAGATACTCCCAGAGTTAAAGACAACATACAATCAAATCCTGCATCCCCGAAAAGTACCAGCTAAAAGAGACCCGAAGAAAAACACCCCAAGACACATCCTCGTTACTATGACAAATCTCACAGATAGAGATAGAATACTGAAAGCAGCAAGATCAAAAAGGGAAATTACATTCAAAGGAGTATCCTTAAGACTTACAGCAGACATGTCACAAGAAACTCTCAAGGCCAGAAGACAGTGGTGGAATATAGTGACAAGACTGAATGAAATGAATGCCTCACTGAGAATACTGCGCCCAGCCCGATTCACGTTCAGGTTTGAAGGAAGGATACATAGCTTCATGGATAAACAACAGCTCAGAAACTTCACAGATGAAAAACCAGCCTTAAAGGAAAAACTGAAAAGTCTACTTTAAGACAAGAGAGACCAACAAACACAGCAAACTTATCTACAAAATGACATTAAATCCTGTGACAATCATCTCCCTCAATGTCAATGGACTAAATTAATCAATTAAAAGACACAGAGTGGCAAAATGGGTCAAAAAAATGAATCCAACCTTTTGCTGCCTACAAGAAACACACCTGAATAGTCAGAACAAACATAGACTCAAAATCAAAGGCTGGAGGAAAATCATCCACTCAAACAACACCCTTAAAAAAGTTGGGGTGGCCATATTAATATCTGATGACACCAACTTTATACTCAGAAAAGTTGTAAGGGACAACGATAGACACTATGTACTAATCAAGGGATATGTGCAACAGGAAGAAATCAGACTATTAAACATATATGCACCCAATGAGAGACCAGCAAATTATCTAATACAATTACTGACAAATCTGAAAGAAGAAATAAATAATAACACAATAATTGTGGGAGACCTCAACATGGCCCTGTTAACACTTGATAGGTCAACCAGACTGAAACCCAACAAAAACATACTATCCCTGAAAAGAGTAATGAAAGAAAGAGGACTAGTAGATATATATAGGACACTCCACCCCAAAAAACCTGGATACACATTCTTCTCTAATGTACATGGGCCATTCTCCAGGATAGATCACATGCTGACACATAAAACACTCCTTCATAAAATCAAGAGGATAGAAATCTTGCAGGCTACCTTTGCTGACCACAAGGCTCTGAAATTAGATGTGAACTACAAAAGCACACAGAAGAAAAACTTTAACAATTGGAAATTAAACAGCCTGCTACTGAACAACCAGTGGGTCCAAGATTAAATCAAAGAGGAAATCAAAAATTTCCTGGAGACAAATGATAATGAAGATACAAACTGCCAGAATCTATGGGACACAGCAAAAGCAGTCTTGAGAGGAAAATTTATAACTTTACAAGCACACATCAGGAAGGAAGGAAGAAGGGGCATACCTGAATAACTTAATGACGCAGCTCATATTAGAAAATGACCAACAAAAAGAACCTAAAAAAGGGAGACAGAAGGAAATAACAAAGCTGAAAGCAGAAATCAATGAAGTGGAAAACCAAAAAACAATCTGAAAGATCAACGAAAGCAGAAGTTGGTTCTTTGAAAAAATAAACAAGGAGATGCAAATAAAAATAACATTGAGTTACAATCTCATACCACAGAGATTGGCACACATCACAAAATAATACCCACCAAAAATAAACAAATTGCTGCCGTGGATGTGAGGAGAAAGGAACTCTTAGTGCTGCTGGGAGGAATGCCATCTAGTCCAGCCTTTCTGGAAATCAATATGGAGATCCTCAAAAACTGGAAATTGAGCTCCCATATGATTCAGCTATACTACTCTTAGGGATATACCCTATGTACACCAAATCACAATGCAAAAATTCTTTCTGCACACCTATATTCGTCTCAGCACTATTTACAATACCTAGAATGTGGAAACAACTCAGATGCTGACAAGAAATGAGTGGCTAATGAAACGTTGGTACATATACACAATAAAATACTATACATCCATCAGGAAAATGAAGTCATGAAATTTTCCTATACATGGATGGATGAACATGGAAACTACTATGCTGAGTGAAATAAATTAGAAGGAGAGAGACAGACATAGAATGGTCTCACTCATCTGTGGGATTTAAGAAAAATAGAAGACATTAGTGTAATAAAACCCAGATATAATAGAGATGAGTGCTGGAAGGACTGGCCAACGATTTGAAGTTTACCACAGTTAGAGGAATAACTACACTAACAACTATCATGACAATGGTAGTGAGTGTGAAAAATAGATTTCCTATCTCGAATACAGGCAAGGGATGGGGAGGAGGAAGATGAAGGTCATTGGTGGTGGGAAGGTTGTCCTGGTGAAGGGAGTGTTCTTTTTTATAACTGAGACCCAACTACAAACATATTTGTAATCATGATGCTTAAATAAAGATATTATAAAAAAGAATGAACTAGAACAATTAGAATAATAGGAAAATATCCCACTATAATGTGCTCAGACTGTGTAACAGAAAACAGATCCTGGAATAAAGGGAACTAAGTACTCCATTTATTCTTTTTCAGAGACCTTGTTAGAAGTTTACCTAACACCTAGTTCTGCACTTGTCATATCTGAAGGTCATATGCTCATGGGGAGATGGTCCTGAATATATTTCTGCAGAAAAGTTAACTTTCTTATTAGCTTATTCTTTTTGGAGGCTTGCAGGGGACATACCTGGTAGTACTCATGAGCTATTCCTGGGTCTGTGCTCAGAATGTACCTGGCAGTGCTGAGGATTGAACTGGAATCACCTGTGGAGTCACCTGTGTGATTAAGGCAAGTACCTTAATCACTGGACTACTTCTCTGGACCCCTAATTAGCTTGTGTTAGTCATATTTATGGAAATGCTCATTATAATAATAGAAAATTTTTCTCATGGGCAGTTTTTGAGATCATTGCATCTACTCTCTGCACAGCCTGATCCTTTACTTCATAATTTATTGAACTTCATTTTCCTTTTTTTTTATTGCATTTATTATTATCTTTATGGGATGCATGCTGAGAACAGGCATAAAGGGAGGACAACACTGGTGGTGGGAATGCCTCTCATTCATTGTCACTATGTGCCTTAAATATTACTGTGAAAGATTTGTATATTCACTCTGACCATAATAATAATAATAATAATAATAATAATAATAATGATAATAATAAAGAAAATGCTTGAAATTTTGAAGAACTTAAAGTTTTGTCTTGTATGGGTGGTGCTTTGAGTTGGGATGTTTGCACATGCTGTGAGAATCTGTTTCTAGTTTCAAGATCCCCAAAGATGACTGAGGATGTTCTAACTACTACCATCTCCATATCTCCAGAGAAAATTTTTCTTCAGAGGGGCCAGAGAACTAGTACGCCAGGTATGGCACTTGCCTTGCACACGGCTGATCCAGATTTGCTGCCTGGGATTACACCATCTGGAGTAATCCCTGAACACAGAATGAGGAGTAAACCTTGAGCACAGCTGAGCATGGCTCAAAACCCACAAATAAAAAATCACCTAAAATTTGGGGCTGGAATGATATCATAGTGGGTAGGGCATTTGCCTTGTATACAGCTAATCTGCTTTCAATCTCCAGCATCCCATTTGGTCCCCTGAGCCTGACAGGAGTGATTTCTGTGCACAAAGTCAGAAGTAACTCCTGACTTCTGGGTTGGTCCCAAAACAAAAATAATTAAATAAAATTAAATGGTTTATATTGTTGTTGTTGGAGAGATAGTGTGTAATGTGCATGTCTTACAGCCAACCCAGGTTTAATTCCTGGTACTGCTTATGGCCACTGAGCACTAGTAGGAGTGATCCCTTCGTAATGAGTAAGGAGTAAGTCCTGAGCATCGGCAGGTGCTACTCAAGCCCACCCAATGAAATAAAATAAAAATATAATAATTTCTAGCAGTCTTGAACACTTCTCCATTTCTCCCAGGTATTCCTCCAGTTCTGTAGTCAGAAGTGAAACTGACTTGGTACTCCCTAACCTAACCCAACTCATGGATCTATTTCCTAAGGGGGCCCTTTACCATTCTCCCAGAATCTCTGATTCTGTCCACCCTGCAGGGGACCCTTATCTGACTGCTCTCCTTGCCATTGCCTCTCTGCCCCTTTCATCTCTGCTTCTCAGAATATGGCCCATAGGGTCAGACATGCACATGCTCCAGTGGATTTTGTCATGCTTTGTCTAAGTCTAACACTTCCTGTTTTCAGGCCCAGGAGAGTCTACATACAGCATTGGCACATATTGGGATCATGAGGGTGGTTCCCCTCTTCCTTCTCTTTGTTGCTTCATTGCTTCTCCTCACACCCACCATTCCTGTACTGGCACATGTGCTTGTGGTGCTTTGGTGGATCCAGTATTAAAGTGGGGTTCTGCATAGTCAGTAGCAGTGTGTACTGTTGTATTGCCCGACTCCCACTTGGCATATTGGAGTGATGCAGGAAGAGCACATCACAGACCAGATCAGATGGGAACATGTGGCTCCAACATATCCTTCTGCCCTGTGCTAGCTACTGTGCTGTGGAGGAATCTGCCTTGGTCGCTGCTGTTCTGATCATCTCTGTGGTGTCCAATGCTTCCATTGCTGTGGACCCATTTGTGCTGCATCTTCTCCATCTCAGCTCTGCAGTGGGAGAAACCTAGAAAATGTCACCTTCAGGCCAGGTAAATAGATGTGAGTCCCTTCAAACCCCATGGCCCCTTCAATAAAGGAGGCTGAAACCTCTGGGGCTGGCCTTGTCTGTCTCCAAATAGTGAAGCTGACTCATCCAGCATCTTGTTGTTCTGGGGGATAAATAATGAAATTGTATCTGCATGGCTGAACTGATTAATAGAGACATGATGTTGTCCAGAGACAGCTGCCCGAACCTGAAAGAGGTCATTTTAAGGAGAGCATGGAGTGTTGAGAGAGAGAAAGAGAGAGCAAGAAGCTTCTTCCCCATGTCCATTGTGTATTTAAACCACAGTCTATTACAAAAACAGCAACAAAAATTCCATTTACAGCTTAATTTCTCTCTTGGTTTACTAGTTCTATTAAAAAAACTTTCGAAGGAATAAGAAACTGGCAGTAATTAATGGAGGTGACAGAGGAATCATGGTATTGCAAGGAAAAAGAATTATTTTCAGTTGCATGAAAATACATGGAAATAGCAGAGAAAGTCATTTACAAAGGTATTATACATTCTCAATGACCTACTTCCAGGCTTCGGATATCTATTAAAGCCCTGCTGTGTGAAAGCTGAAATCTTAATTGAAAAGAGAATGGATTGCACCAATACTGTATTTATTAAAACTGTTATCAGTGTTGACTGCCCTCAGATGTATTCTTTCAATGATGCTGGGAAGACCATAGGGAATTTTGCATCCTGAGTGTCAGTTGACTTTCACTGTAGAGCAAATTGGAAGAAATAGTGCCCAGGTGGCATAAACCAGAGATGGGGTGTTTAAGTGGTAGCAGTTGATAAAAATGAGCCTGAAGAATGCCCTGGGTAGGTGAGACTCATTCCCTGTTGGGATAGGGGAGCTGCGGAGCTGCTACACATGGCAAACATTGCCTTGAATATAGAAATGAACTAACATTTGAATGAAAGAAAACCAAGGATGGTGGAAGAAGATGAGGTCTTGGGTATGATGTGGATGGATATGGTGTTTCTCTAGTTTTATTTCCAAGGCTTTTGGCTCTGAAATTTAGGGGAAGCAGAAGAAGTAGGATTTTCCAGAGAAACAGGATGGGGGATAGATGAATGGATGGATGGATGGGTGGGTGAATGGGTGGAAAGATGAATAGATGGATGGGCTCATGTGACTATGGAGGTGGTAAAGTACCATGTTCTGCTCTTTGCAAAACAAAGAAATAGTACAGTTTTGTGAGGATCTAATCTAAAAGCCCAAAGTGATGGTATAAGTTCTGATATAGGTCTGTTGCCCAGAGACCAATGTGATGTATAGAGGAGAAACTGGGTGTCTGCTCACACTCCTGCCTTTTTTTTTTTTTTCTAGACTGGCCACTCGTGGATTGACTGATTTCCACTCACAATATGCAGAGCCTTTAACTTTACTCAGTCCATCAGTTCAGTAGCTAATCTCTTCCAGAACCACTCTCACCACTAACCCAGAAATATTAGTTTACCAGCTTTCCGGGAAGTCTTTAGCATAGGCAAGTTGACACAGGAAATTAACTGTTACTACTGATTAATTTTATTTTTGGATTGGGCTACACCCAGAGGTACTCAGGGATCACTCTGGCAGGCTTAGCCAACCATAAAGGGTTTTAGGGAATCAAATAACATTTAATTGGGGATTGAACCTGGGTCAGACACATACAAAGCAAGTGCATTACCCACTGTACTACCATTCTGGCCCCAGCACTGATTCTTTTTGTTTTTTTTTGTTTTTGGGCCACAATTAATGGTGATCAGAGGTTATTCTTGACTCTGAGCTTAGGAATTATGCCTGGTGGTGCTTGGGGGACCATATGAGATGCTGGGAATCGAACCTGGGTTGGCCATATACAAGGCAAGCATATTAGCTGCCATGCTATCATGCCTGCCCCAGTACTAATTTATTATTGAGCACCTTAACTCATGCATATCCTTCCAACATTCCATCTCCCTCTTCACTGCAGACATGACAGAAAGGTCAGTCCCTGGTTGATGAAGGAAGAGAGTAAGGCATATGGTACTTATAAGGCACCTTTAGAATAGGTGAATGGTTGTTGCTGAGGGCCTATATGAATTTATAATTTTACTACTTAGAAGAGAAGAAGTGTTTCATTTTGTTGTTTATTGTACTCTTCCTTCAATTACTGAGAACTAAAAGCACTGACTAGGCCAGGCCCAAGGTGAAAGGCTGTGGGATGGGAAGATACTGAGCGGGCTGGTTGGGCCAGTGGTGCTATTTGTCAAAGAACATGTGAGGATTGTAGTTTGGCCAAAAGAGGTGAAACTGGGCAGCGGTAGCCTTGGATTCTATTGCTGAATCTGCATAAATTCTTTATCCTTAGAGCTGACTGGAAAATACGTCATTTGGATATGGATGTGTTAAGCTTGTCTTGGTCTTTTCCTCAATTTCCAGAAAAATTGGCATGAAGAAAATGTCTGAATTTTCTTGGGACAAAGTGCTCCCACTTTAAAAATTCTCCTTTCTTCTATGTTGGGTATGTCTTATTTGTTATACTAAAGTTCACCTTCCCTTGATGAAATTAGGGTGAAAGTAGGTGGTAGTTGGGTTGTTTTTATTCATGACTTGGCAAAATTTAAACCGGGTGAATGTATTTTTTTTCTTTTGAGGCCACTCCTAGCAATGTTTAGGACTTACTCATGGCCCTGTGCTCAGGGATCACCAGGATCACTCGTGGCAGTGGTTGGGAGACCATATGTGGTGCCAGGAATCAAACACCAGGTTGACTGATGCAAGGCAAATGCGCTACCTACTGTGCTATTTCTCTGGCCCCTGAGCTATATTGTTTTAACCCTTTAATTCTTTCTGACATTTCAGTGACATGCTGCACCCATAATGTTCACATTAGGTCTCCTATAACTCTCTGACAACTGAAAGTCCAGTCTTACTATGTGTGACTGTAAAGCAAGGAATTCAAGTGTCAGTTGAAGTATACATCTTGAAACATGCTGTGTTTTGCCTGAAAAACCATAGTGCCATTGCATTAAGATTTATAGCTGCTTCAACTTTTTCTTCAACTAGCACTTCTTTGAGTTTCAAATGAACTAAAGATTAGAAGCAAAATAGAAGCATTCAGCCCTATGTGGGATGTAAGCCAGTCTGGTGGAGGAGGGTCTGTGTGTTTTCTCTATAAAGGGCCTGGTCATATTTTAAGCTTAATGGTACCTGTAAGTCTTCTGTCACTTTTCTCCTCCCCCTTCTCTTCATTTCTTCCACCTCCATCTCCTTCTATATTCTTTCTTCATCATAAAGTAATAAATGTTGGCTGAGGGAGATATTATAGGGGTTAAGGCTCTTGTCCTGCATGTGGCTGACTTTAGTTCTATCCCAACACCACATATAATCCCCACCACTACCACCAACAACTGCAAGGTATTACCCTGGTGGAATGTACAGAGCCAAGAATAAACTGTGAATATTGAAAAACATTGCTAATAGTTAAACTGCATTTTCCCCCAAATTAAAAATTGTTTTTAAATGTAAAAATGTCTTTAGTTCATGTGTTGGATTTGGCCTGTGCATCATAGTGTTCTTATCTTCTGGTCTAGTATCTCTGGAAGGTTGTTTGACTTTTTCTAAGTAACAGTACACAGTTATTTCAACTACGTAATCACCTTCACGGGCATTTCCTCCACAGATTGGCTGATTCTGTGTGAAATTCCCTGTATAGACAAAGTGATTTACAGGAGCATACTAGAAACAACCTAGATTTTGTTGATATTTGCTGGTTAAATATTAGAATATTAGAATATCCAGGTATCAGAAGCTGGACTATCTTTTAAAGGAATATGTGGAATGATACCTGTGATATACCATTAGAAGGACAAAAAAGTAAGGAGTAAAAGATCACTTTTAGCATAATACCGTCTATGAATTTAGAAATAGTCTGTTTAGAAAATTTAGAAAATGTCTGTTTGTATACAGGCACCTCTTACTTTCTTTTTTTTTTTTTTTTTTTGGTTTTTGGGCCACACCCATTTGACGCTCAGGGGTTACTCCTGGCTATGCGCTCAGAAGTCGCTCCTGGCTTGGGGGACCATATGGGACACCGGGGGATCGAACCGCGGTCCGTCCTAGGCTAGTGCTGGCAAGGCAGACACCTTTACCTTTAGCGCCACCGCCCGGCCCCACCTCTTACTTTCTAAGGGGTAGAATACAATGCACTGTGTGGGTCATTGTAAAGTACAAAAGAGTTTTTTTTAGAAATGGGGCTGCATTGGTAGAACTTTGCAAGAAAAAAAATCCAACTCCATAAAAAATGGGAGAAGAAATGAACAAAAACCTCCTCAAGAAAGAAATCTAAATGGGCAGAAGGCAGAATAAGAAATGCTCCATGTCACTAAGCCTCAGGAAGATGGAAACCAAAACAAGACACTGGCCCTCATCACAGAAGAACAAACATCAGTGCTGATGCAGAGCAAGGAAAATGGACCATTCTTCACTACTAGTGGCAATCTGACCAGCTTTTGGAGGAAAACTAAATAGACATTCCTCAAAAAAACCCAAACAAACAAACTTAAGAATTGAGCCTCCATAGGATCCAGCAATTTCAGTCCTGAAAATATACCCTAAGGGTCCCAAAACACAGAAGATGCAGAAAAACCCTCTGCACACCTATGTTCATTGTAGCATTGTTCATAATAGCAAAACTCTGGAAACAACCCAAGTGCCCAAGAACAGATGACTAAATCAAGAAAATATGGGCTATTACACAGCCATTTGGATAAAAAAAGAAGTTACGACATTTTCTGATACATAGATGAACATGGACATATGCTGAGTGACATGAGGACAGAGAGAAAGACAAAGAATGATCACAGTCATTTGTGGGATATAGAAAAGCATAATATGAGGGGCTAGAGTGATAGTACAGTGGGTAGGGCATTTGTCTTGTGTTTGGCCAACCTGGGTTCTATCCCTGGCATCCCATATGGCTCCCAGAGCCTGCCAGGTATAATTTCTAACACAGAGCCAGACGTAACCCCTGAGTGGTACTGGGTTTAGCCATAAAAAGAAAACAAAACTCATCCCCCCACCACCCCACCCCCCAAAAAAGAAAATAAAACAAACAAAAATGAAAAGAAAAAAAACAAACCACAATATGAAAATATAATCCTAACAACAACAACAACAACAACAAAAGAAAATAGACTCCAAAGGCAATAAAAATGAAGGCCAGGGGGACTGGTCCTTAGTAGGAAGCTTACCGTAAAGCAGGGAGTGTAGTTAGGGCAGAGAAGGGACCTCTGTAACAATAATAGTTGGAAATGATCACTCTGGATAAAACTTGGGTGCTGAAAGGAGGTAAAAGAATATACATGATATTTTTTCAGTAATAATATTGAAAACCATGAGTGTAAAAGGGAAAAAACATATCTTCCATAGAGACAGGGAAATGCAGGAGGTAAATTGGGGACATTGGAGGAGAATGAATGCTCCAATATTATAGGACTAAAAATCAAGTTATCTTTGTATCTGTATCTCATGGTGATTCAGTTATAAGAAAAGAAAACAAATAGGATTGATAAGGAAACTTTCTTTTCCTCTTTCTTTGTTATTTTGTCACTCAAAAAATTGAGTATGACCATGACTGAGCAGAACTCCTGGAAGCATAAGGAAAGACTCCCATAGGCTCCATCCTAGGATCTATGCAAAAACCAAGATCACTAATTACAGAAGAATGATTACAACAAATTGTGACAGAGCAGAACTTCTAGAACCATAAAGAAAGACTCTATCCTAGACTTCATCCTATGACCTGTTGAAATACTAATATCTCTAGCTACAGAGGACAGATTTTGTCATCCACAATGGAGCAGAACATTTCCTGGCACCATAAAAAGACCTTGGCATTTGATAATGAGCATGTATGGAGCCTGTAGTTGTTCCCATGACAGTATGCTTCGAGGGTGGAGAAACCCTTTATCTCTTGGGCCAAGGGAATTCCCTTTCTGCAAAAACAAACAAACAAACAAACAAGGGCCCGGAGAGATAGCACAGTGGTGTTTGCCTTGCAAGCAGCCGATCCAGGACCAAAGGTGGTTGGTTCGAATCCCGGTGTCCCATATGGCCCCCCGTGCCTGCCAGGAGCTATTTCTGAGCAGACAGCCAGGAGTAAACCCTGAGCACTGCCGGGGGTGACCCAAAAACTAAAAAACAAACAAACAAACAAACAAACAAACAAAACCCACAAAGCCTTGCCACACCAGTCCTCTTTCCTTTTTTTTCCCCCTCCTTTTTTTCTTCCTTGTGGTTATAGTTTTGTTGATGATTTTTTGCTCCTGTTATGTTGTTTGTCATTGCTTTTTTTGTTTGTTTTTATTTTTCTTCTTTTCCCCCTTTTTTAATTGATATTTATACCCTCTAGATGGACTCCTCCCAGCTTTCTTTTCTTTTTTCTTTTCTTTTCTTTTCTTTTCTTTTCTTTTCTTTTCTTTTCTTTTCTTTCCCCAACAGAACCACAGAATTTGAATCATCTTCTTTTCCCTCATAAATTGAGGGGGAAAATGGATGGTACCAGGAGCAACCATTTGTATGAACATTGAGTGGAAATAAAAAAAATAATCAGACTTAACACCAAACCCAAAGTCAATGACAACAGATTTGATACTGAATCAACAACAAGCTATACACAAAGTGGACCTGTTACACTAGCAGTCTAGGTGGCAAAGGGAGGAGGTATGCAATGCATGCTGGGAACAGGGGTGGAGGGAGGACAACACTGGTGGTGGGAATGGCCCTAATTCATTGTCACTATGTACCTTAAATATTACAGTGAAAGATTTGTAATTCACTTTGATCACAATAAATATTATTTTAAAAAATTGAGGACTATGACCGTGGATAGCTAATTCCCCCAAAATTGAATTTTTGAACCCCCCAAAACAGCACAGATTAGGGTGGTGTGGAATAATGGTAATTTTCAGTGTAAGCCACTTCAAAGAAGTGACTACTTAAAATAGATCTGACTGTTCAATCACAGGTTCACCTGTATCCTCCTGAGAAAGGCTGGCCATTGATTCCTTTGACAAAAGGGAATTTGACAGAATAATAACACTGTGTCTGCCTCTGGTCAGTGAAACAGGTAGAATCCCACATTAGGAGACTACTGGCGATGTCTTTTGATTTTGAAACATGTGAACAGCGGTTCAAACTTCAAGTGTCCCTGAAGAAGGACATGAGGATGAGTTGAGTGTGGTAACAAATCTAATGCTATGTGACGTGGGTACTGTAAGACACTTCCAGACACTTGGCTAATCCTGGGTTTTATTAGTGTTTAAGAGCAGGTGGCAAAGCCTTTTAGGTAAGATTTGCCCTGTGTAGCCTGTGGCAGAAAGAAGGCTCTGTGTCTTAGGGGTGTTAGTCTAGCAGTGCCTGCCTTAGTTTCTATTTATTTTTGAGGCAAAGGCAGGTATGGGGGTGTGGACTCTTGGTAATCACTCTGCTTTGAACCATACATTGGGTCTCCTGCCTCTCTGGGCTCAGTCCTGGAGTTCTGTCGTCTCTTTATTACCCCCCCCCCATCCACTGGGGATTTCATTATAAGCTCTCTAACTCTCTTAGCAGTTCTTATTCCTTTACCCACTCAGAAAGCCCAACTATTATCTGAGGTCCCAGAGATAGCCACCAAATTGCACTGCCTCTTCTTGAATGAAAGTGACCTAAGGTTTTAGTAGGGAGATGTGAGGGAAGGATAAAGATCTCCAGGGCCTATTCCTAACGATCTGCAGGCAGATGTACCATATGTATTGCTAGCCATCTTATTTTTCACTATAACTTTGTATATTTTTAGTATCTCTGTGTACATTTAATTAGCTGCATACTCACTGGCCAAGTTGAAAAGCACTGAGTAAATTAACTCCAAATTGATATTTTCTGGAGTTGTGATTTGTTCTTTTCTTACTAGAACTGCTTTCTTTTCTTCCAGCATTTTTAGACTTTTCCAAATCCAATTTTAAATCTCTACAACTGTTGACAATACAGCTTTCTTCTACCAACTTCAGTTTCTTTCTTCTCTAACAGTGTAATCTTTTCTTCAGTTATACCTTCATTTTATGGCTTTCAAAGAAGGTTCAGATTTCCTTGACTGATCAAGAGGGTCAAATGCAAAGCCTCTCAAAGCTACTTTTGTCAAACCAGCAGCTCTCATGGCTGTTGTAGATCCTCATATCCAGTAGCTTTTAGTGTACTAGTGTGTTAGCAGTTTATTATGATTATTATTATTATCATTTTTTATTGGATAAATTCTTCCATGACTAGTTCTCATTGCATTCTCACATTTTTCCAAATCCCCATGATCATAGATTGGACTGTGGTTATTAGAACCAAAATAAAGATCATCTTCATCTGTTTCTGGGACCAAGTGTGCATTTTGTATTATTCGTATTTAGAGGCAGGAGACTCATACTTGTAGTGATGGGATCAGGTTATATGGATCCCAGCAGCTATGACATTTCTGATGGCCCTGCACTGTCAGACCTGAGGGACCAGAGTCTACACTGCATTGTTACCAGGGAATTGTTACCAAGTCCAGGGAAGCTACTCCCAGAATGGTTATTGCGGTTTTATTAATGCATTTACTTCAAATTTAAAATGGCAGAGAATCCCTATGTTATAGAATTTCATTTATTATTGAATCATGTTCAAGTAGAATTGCTACCCTGCTCTTATGATTAGAAAAAAAATTGAATAAACCATATGAACCAAGTTTGAAAAGAAACTCTAATAGAAGAATCGTTCAAGATGTTGGTACATTTTATTTGTTTATTTGTTTTATTTTTCATTTTTGACTATAATGCTATGTTCAAGGCTTATTCTGGCTCTGTGTTCAGGGATCACTCCTGATGGTTTTTAAAGGAAATTTGTAAATAGGCCTTAGAGTCATTTGTTCTAATAACAGACGATCACACCTAATTTGAAAATAAAATTTGGGCCAAAGAAATAGCACAAAGGTTAAGGCACATACTTTATATGCCCACCAAATCCAGTTTGATACCTGACATTGCATATAGTTCCCTGAGAACTATAAGAAGTAAGGTCTGAATAATGCCAGGTGTGACTGAAACCACCAAATATTACAGTTCTTTGAAAAATGGAAATTTTTGTTTTGTTTTGGCTACACATGGCAGCATTCATTACTTCTGGCTCTGCCTCAAAACTTATTCCTGGGCCCGGAGAGATAGCACAGTGGTGTTTGCCTTGCAAGCAGCCTATCCAGGACCAAAGGTGGTTGGTTCGAATCCCGGTGTCCCATATGGTCCCCCGTGCCTGCCAGGAGCTATTTCTGAGCAGACAGCCAGGAGTAACCCCTGAGCACCGCTGGGTGTGACCCAAAAACAAAAAACAAAAACAAACAAACAAAAATTATTTCTGGCTGGGGCCAGAGAGGTAGCATGGAGGTAAGGCATTTGCCTTGCATGCAGAAGGTCGGTGGTTCAAATCCCAGCATCCCATATGGTCCCCTGAGCCTGCCAGGAGCAATTTCTGAGCACAGGTCCAGGAATAATCCCTCCTGGCAGAGGCGGTGGTGCTTGAGCGGTGGCGCAAGTGGTAGGGCATTTGCCTTGCATACGCTGACCAAGGATGGACTGCGGTTTGATCCCCCAGCATCCCATATGGCCCCACAAGCCAGGAGCGATTTCTGAGTGCATAGCCAAGAGTAACCCCTGAGAGTCACTGGGTGTGGCCCAAACCCCCCCCAAAGTACTCCTGGCAGGTTTGGGAGACCTACCTAGAATATTTCTTTAACCTGACTTAAGAGTATTATAAACCAGAAAAGTATGACAAGTACCTATACATATGCACATATATTTTAAGCCAAAGTCTAATATATTTAGTAATAGTAAAGTACTGAAGATTGCCATGAAATTTATGCTGTTTCATTTATTTATTTATTTATGTGCCAGGGATTGAATATGAGTCTCTCAAATAAAGCACATTGAGCTATTTCTTTAGCTCCTCTATTAAAATGTTAGGAAGATAAGAGTTATAATTGTTCTGACAATAAAAAGCATTAAAATATACTTAAATTACAAGAGAAAAAGGTTTCTGTAGTAGTATGGTTTATTACATTGAAAGTATCCACAAAGTTCATTGACGTTTAATAAGCTGTATTTAAAATGAAAGTTACTTAAACATTATCAAGGATCTAGGACACAATGAAAGGCATTCTTTTATGACTCTTCTTTCTACTAACTCTGATATTAGCCCAGAGGGCAATTCAAGGAAGAACAGAAATCTTGGGATAGATCAGTGGCTTTGTTAGTTTAAATAATTTGTTCCATCGTTTGTATTTGACAGGGAACACAGATAGAGAAGAAGTGGGTGAAATAGATCCAAAATAAGGCAAAGGCTTTTGAGTGGGTTGGGTCCTTCCTACTTTTCTGTATGAGTCAATAACATGGACTACTCTGAGGAAAAAGAGAGTTGATAGAGGCTTCCTAGAAATGATTTTCTATTTGAAGTGAAAACATTCTTTGATGGACAATTGCTGTTTTTATAGGTTTCTTGGCATCCATGAACCTTATCTCTGGTAATACTGCTTAACACTCTGAACTAACTTAGGAGAAACATTCTTTCTGTCAAGTTTGAATTTTGAGGGTTAGGGGCAGGCCAAACCATTGGTGCTGTGGTATACTTCTAGCACTATGCTTGGGCATCTGGGGTCACTCCTGGCAGTTCTCAAAGGATAAGGAAACTTGTGGTTCCATGGATCAAACACAGGCCTACTACATGCAAAGCATATGCTCAATCCTTTGAGCTTTCTGACCCCTTTTCCTACCAAGTTATTTTAATCCTCTCTCTCTCTCTCTCTCTCTCTCTCTCTCTCTCTCTCTCTCTCTCTTTCTGTGTGTGTGTGTGTGTGTGTGTGTGTGTGTGTGTGTGTGTGTGTGTGTGGTGTTTGGGCTACACCTGGTGGTGCTCAGGTCTTTTCACTGGTTCTACGTTCAGGGATCACGTCTGGCAGGGCTCACACCAGGTATTAAATCGAAGTCAACCATATGCTAGGTAAACTCCCTACCTGTTATACTATCTTTCCAGTTCATACCAAATTATTTTTTAAAAGTGAAGAGCTGCCTATAATTAGAAACAAGCAAATGCATGGTCACATTCTTTTGAAATGAGAGTCCAGAACACTTGTAGGTATATACATTAGTAATGAAAGTTTTATTATACACCAGTAGCCATGTTATTTTAGCTCCAGTTTCACATTAGCAGCAAAAAGCACAAAACTTATTAAAAAAAATTCTCACATGGGGCCGGAGAGATAGCATGGAGGTAAGGCATTGCCTTTCATACAGAAGCTCTTTGGTTCGAATCCCGGCGTCCCATATGGTCCCCCGAGCTTGCCAGGAATGATTTCTGAGCTTGGAGCTGGGAGTAACCCCTGAGCACTGCCGGGTGTGACCCAAAAACCAAAAAAAAAATTCTCACAACATTTACATAGTCATGGAATTTACTCTGAGATTTAAAAGAGTTTTTGAGCAAAGGAGAATTATTCTAGACTTCTAAATAATAGAATACTGAATAGTCCACATTTGTCTATTTTCCTCAAAATTGGTTTAGGGGTTTTGTTTTGTTTTGGGACACACACAGCTGTGCTCAGGGCTTATTTCTAGCTCTGTGTTCAAGAAATACTTCTGGTAAACTTAGGGGAACTACATGGGTGTCAGGCATTTAACCCACGGCAACCACATGCAAGACAAATACCTTGACTGCTATAGCATATCTGCAGTACTGTTAGGGAGTTTTCTAAAAATTCAGCCCATGTAATGCTAGAGAAAAAAACACATAGCTTCAATATTTCTAAGATCAGTTTGTGTTGGATATGAAGACATTGAAGAAATAAATTAGTTTCTTATCCAATTAGTGAATAAACTATAGAGTTAATAGTCCAAGGAGAGGGGTAGAAAAAGGCTATGTAAGTGTACTTGATTTATGAACTACAGGAAAGCTGGTATCCCCAGGGAATGCCCTGATGGTGGTGGTCCTATATTCACTCTTTTGTCCTGCAACCTCTCCCAGAGAAAGAGAATCCACAGACTTTACATTAGCTTTCTCTTCCATACGCATCTGCTTTTGAGATGTAAAGACCCATGTAGGCTTGATTAACATTAGATATGTATTTTCCAGTTAACTTCTGCCCTTCCTCCCAGGTCTGTTGGTCTTGAACATATAATTAAGATTATATGTGGCAGAAAATCAGGGCTCTCAACTCTGTCTTGTTTTCTTATTTTTATTTTTTTTGTCTGTCTTGTTTTCTTACTCTTTGCTATCCCTCTGCTTCAGACTTGTTCACCCAAGGCTGATCTCTTGCATGTTTGGTTACATGTAAGGAAAAGCTTTGCAAGATTCTCTATTCTTTTTGATTGTTAAAATTGTAAAAGCTGGTCTGAGTCATGAGGGGATTCGGTATTCTATTTCTGTACTGAGATGGAGTATTCCTAGGAAATTCAGTGACTCCAAAACCTCACCAAGGATGCAGGTTTGTTCCTCTCGGGCTCTTTATTTTGGTTATAACTCATCCTTATCCCATTGACTTTAGATGAAGGCCAAGTTGAGATTATCCCCAGAACCTCATTTACTGTTTCATATTGTTCCTCAGAGGAATGGAATTAAGAAAGGATCTTGCTGTGAAGCCTCAAACAGAGTTATTAAGATGACACACGTCATTGCTCACCCATGTTCCATTGTCATATCGCCATGACTGTGACATTAGAAAATAGCTTATGATTCAACTTCCTCTAGTGCTTCTCAGATAGGGGATGATGATACATGTGGGCTTCTGCTGGGGATCTGGACTGTCCAAGGACAAGTAGGAACATTTCTTTTTTTATTATTTTTCCTTTTCTAAGGGTACAGGAGCATTTCCTGGCACAACATTTTCTATTTTGTTCTTTAACCTTTTTTATTGTGAAGTAATCAGATTAAAAATAATTGTTTCCTTTTTGGGGCCACACCAGCAGTGCTAAGTGGTTACTCCTGGAAGTGCATGGGGGACCATATGGGATGCTGGGGATTGAACCAGGGAATGCCACATGCAAAGCAAGTGTCCTCCTATTGCTCTTGCCATAAAAATAATTTTTTATTAAAAACATTACCCTTAAATTTCTCTCATAGCAAGGACTGGGGCTCATACACAGACACACTTAAGGTCACACTCCTTAGCTGAGGCCCATTTTCATTGAACTCACTGAGGTCTGTCCTTGTTAGTGCTGGTGCTCAGACCCACAGGTGCATGTTGTGTGATCAGGTTCATCATGGAGGTGCACCAGGATCACAGGCTGTGGGGTGCCCAGCACATGCAGTTTGGGCTCCCAGGACTGGGCTCCCAGCTTGAGACTTTGCCACTGAGAAGTCCCCAACTCACAGGAATCTGAGATATGGAAGAGTTGCAAGTATTCTGTAGAGAATTTTTGAATATTTTTCACTTGCCCAATGCTGACATTTTATGTAACCATGGTACATTTATTTAAATGATGCACTTCACTTGGGTACATTATGGATTATACTAATGATTAACTATAGACTTTATTCAGACTTATCTATTTTTTCTCTAATTTAAAACTTTTGTGAATGGGGTTGGTTCTTTGTCTCTTCTGTTTCAATATTTGTATATAGAAAAGCCATGGAATTTTGCATATTAACAATAGTGTAAACCACAGTGTCAAAAAGGAGAGAGAGAGAGAAAGAGAAATAGAAAGAGAAAAAGAAGTAAAGCATCTGTCCTAGAGGCAGGCAGGGGTGGGAAAAAACTGGGGACATTGATGATGGGAAATGTGCACTATGACTAAAATGACAAACTTAATAATGAACAATCTTGTAACCATGGTGCCTAAATAAAATAATTATTTAAAATTAAAGCAAAACTATTTTGGGATGTGGGAGCAGTTTGGATGCTGGTGGTTGATGGGTCAGCCAAGTGCATGACAACTGCCTTAACCCTTGTACTCACAGTTGGTCATTTTGCGGTGTGGAGGTTGCATTCATGGCAGTACTCAGTGTTTACTTCTGGCGTTGTACTTGGGTCATTCCTGGAAATGCTCAGAAGATCAGAGACCATGGAGGGTCTCAGCTGGGTTTTTTTTATGTGTTTTTGATTATTTCTGTTTTAGAATCGAATTCATATTTCCATTAATTATCCTGTCCCCTTACTGTCTTTCAGTGCTTTATTTTTTCTTACACGACCATGATACTCAAAGAATTTGATCAGGTAGTTTGTGACAGATCCTTGATTTAGTTTGTGGAATGTTTTTTCACTATTAGAGAATCTGAATTTGGGGGATGAGCACAGTAGAAGTGATAGGTCCTTGTCACTACCTCCTTTTGTATTTGTCACTAGGACTCACCACTAATAATGATAATGTGCATCTTGGGTTCAAGATGGAATCTTGATATTGTAGTTTCTGTTTCCCTTCCATAGTCTGCTCAGTAAGCGGAGCCCCTGAGGACTAGAGGAGACTTCAGTTTTGGCCTCTGGAGAGAGGTGTGTTTTGTTTATGTCTTAAGACCACCACATTAGGGTTTGGGGAGAGGCAGCAGGGAGTTAAGGTACTCCACTTGATGATCTGGGTTCTATCTTCAGCATGATTCATCTTCAGGAATAATCCTAGAGCACTGAGCTAGGAATAAGCCTGTGCCCCCCTCCAAACCGAAAAAGAATAAAACAACAACCATCAACACCCCCCTCCCACAAAATCCCCAAAATAGGCTCTAATATCTGCTGTTACAAAGATTTACCTTTAGCATTCAAGCCTTGAATCAGATGGGGATAAGGATAGGTGGGACTTGGGTTAGGCTGAATATGCTTTTACTTTGCTTAATCCTTCTTTGTGTTCTAAACTAGGAGAACTTGGTGGGTGATTTGGTCATAACTTCCCTTGCTCTGATCCCAGGTTGCTGTTTAAGAAGGGAAGCCAGCAAGCTGGAGAGATAGTACACAGCTTTCCTTGTACACAGCAGACTATGATTCCATCCATGGCCCTCCATGTGATATCCTGTTCACCACCAGGAGTGATCCCTGAGCACAGGTCCAGCAGTAAGCCCAGAATACTCCTGAGTACTCTAGTTTGAGTACCCCCAAACTAGTAAACAACAACCAAAAAACACAACAGCAGAAATGAGTAGCTGGCAGGAAAGGAGGCCAAGGGACTAGGGGTGTTGGACCTTAGAGAGTAATCCTTTCAGAGGGGCAGGGCCTTTCAGAGGAGTGGGGCTTGCACAGTGCTCTGTGGTCTGAGCCATAGGCTTGGCTCTTCTGCTGTTGCTGTCTGCCCTTTCATCCGACCTGCAAAGTATCTCTGAAGAAGAGGTCAACTGAGGATTCGAGCTGGAAGAGATGGAGACAGAAGACAAGCCAGATGATTTGCAGTCTACTGAGACACCCAGGGAGTTCTTTCTGGATTCTGTCTTCTGTCTGACCACAACACTGCAGGAGCCAGTCCATCCATCTCTTCTATTTGGAGACTCAGACGAGCCAGTGGTGGGATCAAGGCTGGTCTCTGCTGGTAGAGAAGAGTGAATCAAGCCCAGGTGGCCAATTCCAGCTTGTCTTATGCCAACTGATCTTTCACGTTTGAGTTCTGTCAACTGATCTTCCCTGTCTGCCACGAATATAAAGGGACTGATGAAGGATGTCCTGTAGGATTAACTCCCCTCCCCCCCATTTTTCTCTGCCTTTTATAGTTTCTCTATTTAAAATAGAAACTTCTGAAGGCCATACTCCTGTTTTCTTGGCTTCTTTGAAATTCATTCCTGTTTTACAGAACTTGATCTCCTCTGACCCATGGCTTTCAGGCATCATTTGCCACTTTTCCTGGTTTCCTTCTACTCTCCCTCTCTTTGTCTCTTCTCCCAGACACGTACCCTCTCCTCTTGGCCTTGTGGGAAAACTCTGACTCTGCTTCTTGGGGACACCCCTATGTTGTCAGTAGACTTGTAGCAACTCTTCAGCCCTATGAGGCCTGACTTGGCCTCAGATTTGTTTAACCCACAACCTCTCACACCTATTATTATTATTATTATTTTATTTCTAATGCTATGCCTTTTTGTTTTTGTTGTTACCTAAAACTTGGGAACTGGAAGTAATAATTCATATCCTACTGCTGTTAATGTTTCACTCATTTCTTTTTGCTGAAGTATGTTTGTCTGAAGAAGGGGTACAGGATGTACTTGGAGGCATTTGGGTGCCTGATGTTTTATAATACATATATAACTTATAAATAGCTTTGCTTTCACTTTCTCACCAGCCTCTATTAATATGCTTCCTCATGTGTCTTTGTTAATTTTTTGGGAGAGGCAGTGACTATTCTTTGGGAGCCTTGGGACCCATCCTAGAGAGTCAACCTTCTTGTGCGAACAAGGTCATTCAGTACTCAGGCTTGATGAGACAGTGCTGCTAAGGCCAGTTGAGCTCAAAGGCTGCCAGGACCATACCTGGTGGTACCCAAGAAATCTTGTGGGTGCTGGGGTTCCAACTGAAGGCCTCGTGTGTCAGGCATGCATTCCACCCCTTTGCTCCATTTCTCTGCATGTTAACATTATGTATTTACATTTTTAAGCTTTATTGGATCACACCTGGTGGTGCTCATGGCTTTCTCCTGGCTCAGTACTCTGGAATTAGTTCAGCTGTACACAGGGGACCATATAGGATGCCAGGAATTGAACCCAGGTTGGCTGCATGCAGAGCAAACAACTATCATCTATCTATCTATCTATCTATCTATCTATCTATCTATCTATCTATCTATCTATCTATCTATCTATCTACTATCTATCTATCATCTTTGGCCATGCTTGATAGCTCTAAGGCAGGGGTGGCAAACACGTGGCCCTCGAGCAGCATGCGGCTCCCGGCCAAAATAAATGCTCCTCTTTGCCTCTTATCATTATTTTGTATACTGTGGCTCTTTGCCAAGTTTGGATTTTGTTCTGCTGCTTCTGAGGAGGGACCTCTGAGGAGAGATCTCCAAGCCGTCTCCCATCCCTCGAAAACAACTGCATGGGCCAGCGAGCGGGGGACCCACGTGTCACATGTGTCACATCTTGCCATTAGTTCTTAGTGTGGAGGACACAGCACACCCTCACCATCACTGCAAGATTTTTACCCTCACTCAAAATGGCAAAATGCAATATGTGCTTAATATGTTATTGTTAAAATTATATGCTTTTGTGTGAGAGAGTGTCTGTTTTGGCAGGTCACTGCATGGTGTGGCTCTCTGACTCTCACAGTTTAAAATTTTGGCTCTTTGTGTCGAATTTGTTCACCACTCCTGCTCTAAGGGGTTATTACTGACTTGGGACCATATGGGATGCTGGAGATTGAACCTGGGTCAGCTGTGTGCCAGACAAGTGTCCTACCCATTGTTTTATTGCTTTAGCCCAACCCCTTAACATTTTGTTTTGTTTTGTTTTTTGGGTCACGCCTGGCAGCGCTCAGGGGATACTCCTGGCTCTACGCTCAGAAATCGCCCCTGGCAGGCTCGGGGGACCATATGAGATGCTGGGATTCGAACCATTGATCTTCTGCATGCAAGGCAAATGCTTTACCTCCATGCTATCTCTCCGCCCCCCCTAATATTTTTTAAAAGTTGAAGCCTTCACGTTTTGAATGATCACACTCTCTTCATGTTATTCCAGTGTTTTCCCTTATCTCTTTGGTTTAGGACAGTGATGGCTAATCTTTTTGAGCCCGAGTGCCCAAACTGCTGCACAAAACCAAAGAATTTTTTCAAAAGTCCTAACATGTTAATTAAACCTTAATAACAAGATTTTAGCATCTAAAAACTATGCAGCACGTGCCATATATTTTAATTGCGGACCTTCCCGCATGCCAGCTGCAAGGCCTTCGTGTGCCATAGGTTTGCCATCAAGGGTTTAGGATGATGATACTTTACTGATATATGATGCTATTTTAGAAACTTTCTGCTCTGATACATGTCATCCTGGTTGGTAATAATTTTACCAGGTTTCTTTTATGCATCTCTGAGAAAGGAAGGTGGAGGAAACCTGGGTAAGGAACTGACCTAGAGCCATGTGCTCTTATAATGGGTGACAGTGAACCTGAATCTCGTCACTGGCACCGAAGCCTTGTACCTGAGCCCCTTGATCATTCTCTTCTGAGATTTTTCTTCCTGATTCAGGGACTAAGCACTCATGGACAGGGTAGATACCTCTGAAAGCCAGTCTTTTCCAGTTGGTTATGGAGGAAGCTGGGCATCATCTCAGCTCATCTGCACTCTGCCTTGTGGTGGTCACCTCATCTCTCCATGCTCCTGAGGACTGTCCAGTGCTTAGGACCCCCTGACCTTATGGTAGAAATGGGGCAGAGGCTGCTCTAAAGATATACTCGAAGTGTCAGAAACATGCTCCTCATGAGATAGCTTCAGAAACCTCTGGCCACAGGGGATCCTCCTGTGGGGATGTTGCTACCACCCCTCTTGCCTTGCATGTGACCCAGAGAAATCCCTTTGAAGCTCTGGAGGTTTTCCCAGGTGCTGAGTGAGATTTGAGTCCTCACAGTAGGCAAATCCTATAACAAATTGCCAGGACACTTGTTGAGGTTTGGGGGAACTTTTATTTTTTTAAACATCTTTATTTAAATACCGTGACTACAAACATGACTATAGTTGGGTTTCAGTCACAAAAAGAACACCCCCCTTCACCAGTGCAACATTTCGACCACCAAAACACCCCATCGCCCTCCACCCACACCCCCTGCCTGTATTTGCAATAGGCATTTTACTTCTCTCACTCATTAACATTGTCATGGTTGTTGTTAGTCTTCTAACTGCACTCACCCCTCCTTGAGGTGGGGGAACTTTTAAAGCTGACTAGCAAGTAGAGAGACGGAAAGCAGATGTCCCTTACTTATGAAGATTCTGAGCTCCCTGCCATGTGCCTGTCATCTCCTCCTAGACATTCTCTGAGTGCCACAGATAGAAGAATGTCCCTGATGATGTAGTTTCTTCAGGCACAGTATGAATTGTGGCGCTACTGGAGTATACAAGTCAGAGTGACTCTGACATTAGTGATAGGCTGTGGTCTGCCTGGTACCACAGAAATTTTTGAGGATGCTGGACAGCCCAACTGCCTTGCCCAGCAGAAAGCAAAGGAAAACAGAGGTTACTTTTTCTGTAGAAAATAAGTGCTACCTCATCATAAAGAATGAGAGCAAGCAGTGCTGGTGGGGATGTGAAGAGAAAGGAACTCTTAATCATTGTTGGCGGGAATGCCGTCTAGTCCAACCTTTATGGAAAATGATATGGAGATTCCTCAAAAACTGGAAATTGAGCTCCCATATGATCCAGCTATACCACTCCTAGGGATATACCCTAGGAACACAAAAATACAATTCAAAAATCCCTTTCTCACACCTATATTCATTGCAGCAATATTTACAATAGCTAGACTCTGGAAATAACCAAAATGCTCTTCAACAGAGGAATGGCTAAAGAAACTGTGGTATATATACACAATGGAATATTATGCAGCTGTCAGGAGAGATGAAGCCATGAAATTTCCCTATACATGGATGTACATGGAATCTATTATGCTGAGTGAAATAAATCAGAGGGAGAGAGATAGACACAAATAGTCACACTCATCTATGGGTTTAAAAAATAGTAAAGATATTATTGTAATAATCCCAGAGACAATAGAGTTAAGGGCTGGAAGGACCAGCTCACAATATGCAGCTCACCACAAAGAGTGGTGAATGCTGGTAGGGAAATAACGACACTAACAACTAACATGACAATGTTAATGAATGAGAGAAATAGAATGCCTGTATCAAATACAGGCAGGGGAGGAAGGGGAGGGAGATCAGGAGCATTGGTGGTGGGAATGTTGCACTAGTGAAGGGGGGTGTTCTTTTTATGACTGAAACCCAACTACAATCATGCTTGTAATTATGGTGCTTAAAAAAAGATTTTATAAAAAAAAAAAGAAAGAAAGAAAATGAGTGCTACCTGGGGCCAGAGCTATAGCACAGCAGGTAGGGTATTTGCCTTCATGTGGCTGACCTGGATTCAAACCAGCATCCCATATGGTCCCCAGTCTGCCAGGAGTAAACCCTGAATGCAGCCAAGTGTGCCCCCCCCAAACAGCACTCCCTCCCTGGCACTTTCCTATCTTTGTCATACAAAATTAAAACCAAAAAATACCACTAAAGCCAAAAACAGAAAGTAAAGGATGGTCACACCTGGTTGGGCTACAGCCATTTGCCTGGCAGTGGCCAGTTTGCAGCTTTGAATGCCAGAAACTCTTGTGGGGCGCTATTTGCATCCTTGTGCCAGATTCTCTGACAGATGGCTTTATTTTCCAAGGTCTGGTTCCCATTGCCAGGCGGAAATGCTAACATTTTCTCCTTAGTCCAGGTTTCCTAGAAAAAAAAATGTATGTGTTTGTTAAAAAATATATTTTTTAAATTGTTGCCTTGGAAAATATCTGGCCTTGGCTAGGATCTAGGAATGCTATCATTTGTGCTGGTCAAATGACTGTGGGGAGGAGGGGAGTTTTTATTGCAATGGATAAGTCTGTAAGAGGGTGCATACAGAGCAGAAGATGGCTAGATAAGGGAAGGAGCTGGGAGTACCTGGTACCAAAACCAAGGATAGGCATCAGGATCTAAGATGGTGCCAGACTTCAGCCCTGTGTGAATGGACATGAACAGGGACATCACAAGGAATAAGAAAACATGACAGACATAAGAGAGTAAAGCATGAGGTCAGGGGCTCACAGTTTTGTGGACTGAGAGCCCTGATTGTCTTCTATGTACAATATTTATTGTTCAGGGCCAATCAGCATGGGAAGAAAGGCAGATGTTAACAGACAAATCTAATTTGACCTATCTAATGCTAATTAAGCCTAAGTGGGTCTTTACATCTCAAAAAGGGGTATACAGAAGAGGAAGCTAATGTAAAGTTTCTGTGGATTTTCTTCCTCTGGAAAAGGAGGCAACAAAAAGGCAAATACAGGACCTCTACCTCTAGGGCATTTCTTGAGGGTGCCAGCGATTTGGTAAATTGGAAATTAAGAGCCTTTATACCACCCCCCCATCCTTCTCCTTGGACTATCAACTCTCTAAACTTATTTATTTCTTGGATGTTTTCATAACTGACAGGATGGGTAACAACAGGACTAGGACTGAAGAGCTCCTCTTTAGGCTGAACAAAGATTCCAGCCCATCAGAGCTTGTTGTTGGCTTGGAACAGGTGCCCCAGGTGAACACCATTCACCACTGTTTCCCTGTTCTGTGGGTTCTTTTATTACAAATCACTGAAGATACATCTGGATTCAATAACATGAAGTGTTCCATGTTTTCCTCAATGTATCTATGAACTCAAGTCTGATATCAAGGTCTTTAATCCATTTTTATTTTAATTTTGTGCATGGTATTAGAAAAGGATCTGAGCACTCCCCCACCTTTTTTTGGCATGAGACCAACCAGTTTCCCTAGCACTGTTTGTTGAAGAAACTTTATTTGTTCCACTTAATATTTTTTCTCTTTTATTGAATATTAACTCTCCATGTACCTGAAGAACTATCTCTGGATTTTCAATCCTATTCCATTGGTCCAATAGTCTATCCTTATTCCAATACCACACTGTTTTGATTACTGTAGCTTTATAGTATAACTTAAGTTTGTGGAAGCAGAAGCCTCCCATTTAATTTTTTCTAGGATTTATTTGCCTGTTTGGGGGGTTATTATATCATATAAGTTTCAACAGTGTCTTCTATAAAAGCAATATAAAATAGTTTTAAGCCATTCCATATTAGCTATAATTCAAAAAGTGAAGCTAGCTACTTGTCTTTATGTCTATAGCATAGAAGCCTCTTATTTTACCAATTATTTTGTATTTTGTGTTTCATTTGCATTTAAGAACAACAGCGATCCTGATTACTTTTTTGCAGTTTTATTTATGTATTTTGTATCTAGTCAAACCTGTGTATCAGGCATGACCTCGTAGTCAAGTCTAATGATGTGATCTGTCTTTGATGTGGACAGAGGTAGCCTGGTAAGGGCAATTACTTAGCATATGCATTGTTTTGTTGGTCCATATTAATCTTGGGGTTACCCCAAACTTCATTTTCTCCTCCTGTGGACTTTGGACATATTGACTTTCCATTGTGCAGCTTCTCTCTCTGTCCCTTTCTTTTTTCTTTCATTAACTATAATCACAATGCTATACCTTTCACACCTATACTTTTACTTTAGAATTATTAGTTATAAAATATTTAGCTTCCTTTTCTATAGCTTCTGTTTTAAGTATAAACTTAGACAGCTCTGCATGTTTTACTCATGGAAGATAAAATAAAAATTTAAGATGATACAAGAATAAAATAGTGGTTACCATAAGGTAGAAGGGGGTAAAGGATGTCAATGTGGTGAAGAACAGAAATTAGACTAAGTCAGGTGGTAAATGTACTGTGTTTATACAATTGATGATCTATAATAGTCTAAAACCTATGTAATAACAGAAACAACCATATTTTCTGGCGTATAAGACTACCGGGCATATAAAATGACCCCCTAATTTTACAGTTAAAACATGGGTTTAGGCCTGTATTCACTGTATAAGAATACCCCCCACTTCCGAGGCAACACCAGGTTCTTTTTATAATTAAATTTTTAATGAACATACCTTAACATACCATATATTGATACGATAAATGAAAGGTCTCTTCACAAATGGCAATGCCATGAACTTGACCAAGAAACAAGAAATCCAGAAGAGAACATAACAATGATAGCATCATCTGGAAAGAAAATAACATGCAGAACTTGTAGAAAACGCTTGTTTGTGACTAATTGGTATGATAAGAGGTTTTTCTAGGCAGAGGAGCATTCTTACTGTAATAGAATTCGACTCTGGCCAATCTAAGCAGGCTTTTACAGTGTAGATTCTGGTCCAGACATTGCCTAATTTGCATGCATAAAAAGCCTGCTTGGATTGGCTGAGTTAGAGAGGCTGTCCGAGTAGCCTTGCATTGGTGCAGGGTCGAGTTGGAAAATTCGTTTCGCGGCAATATCCAGGATTTTCGTTTAGTGGCATATCGAAACGTTTTTCAGGATATACTCAGCGTATAAGGTGACCCCCGATTTTCGGTTGAGTTTTTTCGTTTCAAAACTCGTCTTATACTCTGGAAAATACGGTAATACAATCTAAGGAAAAAAAGTTTAATTAGGAAATGTTAAGGCAAAAACAACAACAACAACAACAACAGTTTCTCAGTAGCACCCGCCACATTTCAGATGCTAATTTATTAGCTCTGGCTAGTGCCACTTGACTGAGCAGTGCTTGGTCAAGCTCCACTGTGGCAGACATCCTGTTGGATGGTAGCACAGGAGCACATGGTGGACATTTCATAGATTGTAAGTTTCTTTTGTTCCACTGCAGGGATAAGGCCAGTCTATGAATTCAACTAAGAGGTGAGCCTAGGGTCTTTTCAGAGCCTGTTTTTTCTCTGAGGGGACGCTCGGCACAAAAAGCTGAAGAGAAACGGAATTATGTAACCCAGGACAGCTTTGCTGTCTGTTGCTGTTAGTGTTTCAGAAAGCTGAGCTGTGCCTTTGTATCAGCCAGCCAGGAGGGAGGCCACGAGGACCCCTTCCTTGAAAGTCCCAATCAAGTGCACGTATTATTGTGTCCTACCTGGACACAATATTCCAAACTTTTTGTTACATTTTAGATGCTGGGGTAAAAAAGGAATATCCACTGTAGCAAGTCAGCCCCTGAAGAGGTTGACTGATGGTGGGATGGAGGATGAGGCCTTTTTCTTCCAGCTTGGAGCACGCGTCTGCCACCCTGTCTAGCCCACGGTTCTGAGGTGAAACGGCGGGTAAACAGCTTGCAGACAGTCAGGCTCGTGGAAATATTCGGTGGACAAAACTCAAGTCCCAAGACTCAGCTTCAGTTCCAGCCAAAAAGCCCTGGCCTTCCACAGACCCTTGTTTTTATTCCCCAGAATCAGGTACCACCCAATGGTGGGATCTGATACCAACCAATGGTGGAAGCAGAATCAGGTACTACCCTAGGGTGGGGGCAGAATGCCAGGTCACACCCTAGGGTAGGGCACAATCACCAATCAGTTTAGGGTGAGTAACATAGTAATCCCCTAAAATATTTACATACACAATATCCACTATTACAAGTGGATATTTAGGATTCTGGATTATTTTTCAGTTAGAGAAATGAAATGAATATTGTAGAGATTGGAGTTTGTGGAGATCATTTAACAAGGACCCACCCCTTAACCCCTCATTATTTATGACCCCCATTCAACTAACACTGGTATCTTTCATCCTGATGATGTTGAGTCTTTCTAATTAGAATGCACCTGCTTTCTTTTCCTTGGTTTAAAAATCAAACAAATAAGCAACAAACTACCAAAAACAGGAGGAGAGTTCAATTTCTCCTGTGGATAACATTGCTTTTGCATCTTCCTTTCTCTTATCCTCCAAAATCATGCTTTCCACAAGCCAGTCCTAGATTGTATCAGTGCTTTCCTAAGATCTGGGACATACCTAGAAGGATCCTGATTCTTTCTCATTTGACTAAAAGACACTAAAAGGTATGTTGAGTGAAGGGAATTGGGTGGTATTGATTCCCACTTGCTTTAAAGAGCATTGAATAATCCTTTGTCCTTCTTAAATAGGAAGCAGTGATTGACTTTAGATGGCTTTAGCATTTCTTAAACACAGATCTGACTAGGTGTTTTTTGGAATGGGGTTTTATGGTAAAGTTTGTTTCAAACAGTGAGTTGAGTTTAGCAAAACCGATTCCTCGTCTGGACAGGTATCCATAACCTTTACTGTGTTGACAGATGGACCTGGTCTCCCTCAAACAGGGGAGTATAGGATGTGCCCAAAAAATTTAGCTGACATTAGAAAATCCTTTCATGGTCCAGCACCCTGTGTAGAGGAGCCTGTCAAATGTACATTTGGGGAGGGCTGGACTAAAGGTAATTGTAGAAACAGGAAAGTAGTTATTTGGGAAAGTGTAAATAGAGCAGTTTTGTAAATACTTTTTTGCTTTTCCTCAGTGATTTTGTTTGTTTGTTTTTGGGTCACACCTGGTGGCACTCAGGGGTTACTCCTAGCTTTGCACTCAGAAATTGCTTCTGGCAGGCTTGGGGGCCCATATGGGATGCTGGGAATCGAACCTGGGTCCATCCCAGGTCAGACACATGCAAGGCAAACCTCCTACTGCTGCGCTATTGCTCCATCCCTCAGTGATTATTTTTAACCCAAACAGTTGTCAGATGAAGCTCACAAAACTCAGGGGCCTTTATCTGGGGAAAGAAGCTCTAGCCTTGGGGGAATCAGTAACATCACAGCATCATTTAGCCCAAGAAAAGGTAAAATTACATTTTTTTTTGAGAAATCTTCTTAGTGAAGCTGCTAATTCATTCCCTCTGGCCTACAATTAGGGTCTGATAAATATAGATTTATGCCTCAAGGTGCAGTCACATTCTAAGAAATAATTTATAGGCAAGATTTTGTGATAAAAGAAGTGGCTTTTAGAAGGCATTTATGGCTCTGAAGGCAAATTTCACCATCAAGGGAATGGACTATATGTTTCTATTAATACTTTTCTGGGAAGATAAACAAAATGAATTTCTGCTTAACTTGGTCTCATAGTGTTTAGCCAAGACAGTGCCTGAAAATAATAGTAAAAATACTAGCAACCGGGATAGAGTGATAGCACAGCAGGTGGGGCCTTTGTCTTGCATGCAGCCAACCCAAGTTTGATCCCCAGCATCCCATATGGACCCCTGAGCCTGCCAGGAACAATTCCCCCCCCCCACCCCCCACCCCCGCCAGGAGCAATTTCTAAGCACAGAGCCAGGAGTAACCCCTGAGTACTTCCATGTGTGGCCCCCAAACAAAAACAAAAGAATACTAGTAACCATCTTTTGGGGGGGGGTTACACCCGGCAGCACTCAGGGGTTACTCCTGGCTCCACACTCAGAAATCGCCCCTGGCAGCACAGGGGACCATATGGGATGCTGGGGATCAAACTTGGGTTGGCTGCATGCAAGACCACCATTCTTTTGCATGCAAAGCAAATGCCTTACCTCCATGCTATCTCTCTGGCCCCTAGCAACCATCTTTTATGTGGTTCTTCTCTGCCAGGGACTGAGTAACTCATTGAATTCTTGAAAAAACATAGCTATTATTTTCCCTGCTTTATAAGTAGGAAAATACCACAGTCATTCTGTTATAGTAAAGACAATAATTAATTATTAGCTCTTGATTATAATAGTGACTAATAAAGCACATGTTCTTGACTATTGAGATGGTGATAATTTTTGCATAAAATATTAGGTGTTATGTACTCCTATTAGATTTTGTTGATTTTATATTTTTTATTTTTTATATATTTGATAATTTCTAATTTGGAGTTTTTTAGACATCTTTAGATGCTAAACAATGTGTTTTACTTAAGGGTATTTGCCCAGCAATGTCAAAGAAACACTATTTTCTGTGTTTGTTAACAGGAATACAAAGATCATTGAGCCACAGTTACTGTTCTAGAAATGTCATCAAAAATAAAGAGTCATGATCTTCCAAACAATGACATTTTTTAAGCTATGATAGGGATAGTTGATTTCTTACCTCTCATTTTAAAAGTTCACATAGAAAAAGTGTAGTGGGATAAAGTGGGATGGAATGCCAGGGAAAAGCCAAAGGTTTGGATGATGTTTTTCTTCTTCTTAATGAGATATTGGCATAGACTATATGGAAGGTTTAGGTGTACTATGATGATTTGATCCATGTATAGTGTGAAACAATAAAAATAAAATTAACCCCTCTATACCTTCACAGAATCACTCCCCACCCCACAAGTGTATATGGGGAATAATGTTTCAGATATACACACAACAGCTTTCTAGTATATAATACAGCAGTTTTCATAGTGATCTTCTACTGAAACAGAGAGCCCCAGAACTTATTCATCTTACAGTCATAAGTGTGTCTCTTTGATCAACATCTCCCCATTTTTCCAATCTGCTAGCCTCTGGCAACTCTCTTCTATTCTTTCTGTGAGTTAAGGTTTATTTGGTGGTTTATTTGTTTTGGGGGCCATACATGTGGTTGCTCAGGTTTACTCCTAGCTCTGCTCTTAAGAATCATTCCTGGCAGGCTTGGAGGACTATATGAAGTGCTAAGGATCAAACCCAGGACAACCATATGCAAGGAAAATGCCCTACCTTCTGTACTATTTCTCTAGTCCTGAAGCCAGGTTTCTTTCACTCTGACCTAGTTTAATTAGCATGACATGACCTTCAGCAGATATTCGAGTAATGCTGGATTTTAATCATGTTGGATTTTACCCTCAGCAAACCACTGGGTTGAAGACTCAGGCTGTTCTTTAATGAAGACTTCTGACTTGAGAAGAAGGGTAATCAGGGTAAGAGAAACACATGCTATGATGGGAACACCAAAGTCTCCAGGATTGATTCCCCCAAATGACCAGGGTCTGTTCTATTGTGCTAAATGCAAATGCAGAAGAAAAATATCAGCCTATAGGGAGTGCTCTCCAGATGCTGGCCCAGGCCCACCAAGCAGAGAGAATAACTTCAATCCCATGTCAGATGGACTCCTGGACATCAATAGTCTTTCTCATTTCTCTTCACTGGGCTGAAGAGATAACACAGCAGGTGGGGTGTTTGCCTTGCATGCAGTTGACCGAGCATCTTGTATGTTCTCCCAAGCACCATTCTGAGCTCAGCCAGGAGTAATCCCTGAGGAGTAACTACTGGATAAGGCCCCAAAATCAATCTAGGTACAGCTGCAATGAAATAAACTTCCCTAAAATATTGTCTGTTATTGTAGCACTTTTTTCTTTGGAGACCAGGGGACTTGATGTTTGGCTCAGGAATCCCTGACCTGAGTGGTGGTGGTAGTGGTGAGGAATCAGGCTCCTCAGGACTAGCTCACATTACAAGACTGGGCATGAATAAAATATGATAGAATAAGCACGTGTAAAATGAAGGGTCTGGAATGACCTATTTAGAACAGTTGCCATGTTCCTGTCTCTGCTCTCACCCCTTTCTGTAACAAAAACTCTGAGTTTTGTCTCTTTTATCCCTGCATCCCCTGTGCATGGCACATGAAAGGGGCTTGATGCTTATTGAACAAATGGCAAAATAATAAATCAGCAAGTTAAACATTAAGACATTCTAGGTAGCAGCATGTATCCCAACATGCATGAGCAAGTAGAGAAGTGCAGGGACTCCAGCTTGGCTCAGAAGAAAGATCCCAGAGCCAACTGTATTCTTACTCACCATGGAAAACTTGCTCAAAAGAGACAATCAACATGGGGAGAAGCAGGCACCAGTAGTGAGGGTGCTGTTGGAATGATGCATGTACAAACCCTTACTAAAAGGATTATAAATCATGCTACATTAAAGAATAATAAATAAAATAAATAAAAGAAACCGCAAAAGAAAATTTAGACCTGAGACATGTCCTTTGTCTTGGATGGGAATTATCTTCATCAGATAGAAAATGACCAGATAGTGAATATTGAACATATTTTTTTATTTCTACAGCTATGGCCCTTACTGGCAACTTGGTTGGTGTCTCTAGATGGATTATGAGTATAACATGAGTGAAACTTCAATTGAGATTCATCTGTGTGCCAGGAACTACTCTTCGTGTTTTGTTCATAGTTGATTTATATTGGCTTCTCACAATTCACCTCATGAAGTAGGTGCTATTATTTTTCCCATTTTATAATTAAAGGACCAAACTTATCCTACATAAGAAGGTAATAAAATGGGGCTGGAGTGATGGTGCAAGCAGAAAGGCATCTGCCTTGCCTGCGTTAGCCTAAGACGAACCGCAGTTCGATCACCTGGCATCCCATTTGGTCCCCCAAGCCAGGAGCGATTTCTGAGCAGATAGCCAGGAGTAACCCCTGAGTGTCACCGGGTGTGGCCCAAAAACAAACAAAAGAAGGTAATAAGAGATAGAGGCAGATTCAAATCTAGGTAGGTTAGTCCTGGGTCTGTTTCTTAACTATTATGCATTCTGCATTTTGAGTTCAAAATTCTCTGAGAAATCTTGTTAAGCAAAGAGAGCCTAATTCTTTGGAGGTGAGTTTTTTTTTTCTGCCACTTTTCTGTTCTCATGTTATACCCTTTGTCCGAAATCCCCCCCCCCACCATGCCTGTGCTTTGACTCTTTGGGAGAAGTTATTTTAAAAATGTTGCCCAGTGAGTATAGAGATGGTGTGATTTTAGGTGATTTAATTATTTTTTCTTTTGATGTCTTATTTTTCTATAATTCCTTATAAAATCGTCTTTTACAAGCATTTTAAATGGAAAGTAAACATAATAATCTTTTTTTAGGTCACATCTTATTTTATTCTAATACAAAGACTTTTGTCCTAACTTTCTCCCTCTACTCTTCACCCAAGGCTTTTAATTTTTTTCTTTTATTGAAACCATTGTAATCTAAAAAATGCTTCATTGTTGAGTTTCAGATATACATGAATCAGTGACCTTTCCACCACCAGTGTCAACCTCCTTTCACCAATGAACCCCCAGTGCACCCTATCCCATCACCCAATAACCCTGGCCTGCCAGTATAACAGGCCCCTTTAAGTTTAGATTGTTAAAGTTTAGTTAGGTCTCTTGATTTTATTATCATTGACTTTGGCTTAGATATTTAGTTCTGCCCTTATTTTTTTTTCTCCACCCATGCTTCTTAAACCACTTGGCCCTGGTCCCCAGCCTTTCTTTTTATTTTTATTAAAAAATTCAGAAATATGTGGTAAAACAAAGTAATCCATGTCCCAAGGTTCTTTGAAAAAGGCAGGAGCCCCTATTTAAAAGATAAGAAATTTAAAAAATTAAAAAGAGGAAACAAGGGGGGCATTGGTGATGGGAATGTTGCACTGGTGAAGGGGGCATTCTTTTTTTTATAACTAAAACTCAACTACAAACAGTTTGTAATCAGTGTGCTTAAATAAAGATAAATTAAAAAAGGAAACAAAAGGGGAAAAGTGGTTTGTATGACAGGTTTTTGTTTTTTCATTTTTGTTTTGGGTTTTTCTTTTTTGCATAGGTGCAGCAAAAGTTGGGAAAATAGAAAGGAGAAACCTTTGCCCTAAAAATAGGGAGACTCCACCCATGAAGCATCCTGCCATAAGACCGACTAGAGGCTCTGGGCATACTAAGTTGTCTAACCCCCAAAATATTTTTGTGGTTTCAGTAAAAGTTCTTCTCAATCACAGTTGTCATAGTCAGGTTTCTGTAGTTAGAGATCCTGGTTTTTGCACAGATCCTATGTCAAAGACGGAGTATCTTCTGGTTTCTTCTCACCATTAGGTGGCAATGCAGGGAGCCCTGCCCTGAAAGCAAGTTGTTGCTTAAACATAACAATATTATTGACTATTTCCAAACTTTGTTTTAATACTGCACTCTCTAGTCCTATATACCTTCTACCTACCTTGTGTAGTTATAATTACATATTTATTTATGCATTGCATACCCAACAGCATATACTTGTCTTGTGCATTTTACTTAAACGTAGTTTTACATTTGTTTGTTTGTTTATTTATTTGTTTTGCCACACTTGTTTGTGCTTAGGAATTGCTCCTGGCTCTGCACTCAGGAATTAGTTCTGCCAGACTCAGGGAACCAAATGAGACGCTAGGGATGGAACCTGAGTCGGCTGCACGCAAGCATGCAAGGCAATGCCCTACTTGTTGTATTTTTGCTCTGACCCCACCATCTATCACCTACCTACCTAGCTACCTTTCTTTCTTTCCTTCTCTCCTTTCCTCCCTCCCTTCCTCCCTCCCTCCCTCCCTTCCCTCCCCTCCCTCCCTCCCTCCCTCCCCTCCGCTCCCTCCCTTCCTCCCTCCCTCCCTCCCTTCCCTCCCCTCCCTCCCTCCCTCCCTCCCCTCCCCTCCCCTCCCCCCCTCCCTCCCTCCCTCCCTTCCCTCCCCTCCCGACCTCCCTCCCTTCCTTCCCTCCCTCCCTTCCTTCCTTCCCTCCCTTCCTTCCCTCCCTCCCTCCCTTCCTCCCCTCCCTCCCTCCCCTTGGTTACTGTCTGGTATCTATCATTCCATTTTTGCCCAAAGGATTTCCTTTATAATTTCCTCTAAGAAAGCTATACCAGAAATGAACTTCCTTTTCACATTTTTTTTTTTTGGTGGGGCACACCCGGTGGTGCTTAGGGGTTACTCCTGGCTATCTGCTCAAAAAGCTCCTGGCAGGCACGGGGGACCATATGGGTCCTGGATTGGCTGCTTGCAAGGCAAACACCACTGTGCTATCTCTCCGGCCCCTCACTTTGTTTTTTGCCTAGAAATTAAAATTTAATTTCTCTGTCATTCTCAAATTAATGATTTTCTGAGTATAGATATTTTGGTTGACATATTTTTTTTCTTTCAGAACCTTAAATATTATCTCACTGCCTTTTGCCCTCCACACATTATCATGAGAAATAAGTTGTCCATCTATTGAGACTTTCTGTTACATGAAAGCTCTCTTGTGTATCTGTCAACTCCATCAAGTTTCAGGTGTTCAGTGTTGCAACACCAGTCTTTTTACTAGTGTACATTTCCCTCCAGCAATTTCCCCAGTTTCCCTCCTGATTCCAAGCCTGCCTCTATGGCAGGCACATTTTTCTTTTTGGAACTGTGGTTTATAATTCTGTTACTGAAAGGGTATATTATGCATATCATTTTACCTCCTTTATGCAATTCTGGTCCAGAATGACCACTTTCTCTCTCATTGTTGTAGTGGTCCCTTTCCTGACCTATCTCCCTTTTCCTCACAGTTTCACACTTTCCACTAAGGACTAGTTCTCCTGTTCTTTGTTTCTATTGCCACTGCTACCCAGGCTTTTGTTCATGGTCTTGGCACCCTGGCCTGAGGTTTATGAGTGGCTAATTACATTCACAGATAGTTATATTCACTTTCCATTTCAAAACTGTGAATTAATTTACTCACTAAATCCTGGCTGGACACCCCAAGCTCAAGGCACTGTGCTAGAATCTGGAGGTTAAATTGACAAAGCTGAGCCCCTGATTCTGGGGCAATACATTTTGTTTTAGTCTTTTAAGGCTGGTTTTGAGTATGTAAAGTTTCTGAACTGCTGTTTTTCTGTGAAGCTGTATATTCTTTATTCAAACCTGAATGTAAGTCTGGCTGGTAAAGTATTCTTGGTGAAGCATTTATTTCATTGAGGTTTGTCACTATATCCTATCACTGCCTTTGGGCCTTGAGGATTACTTGTGAGAAATCCACTGTAAATCTTAAAGATGCTCCTTTGTATGTAATTTACCTTTTTGATCTTGCTGCCTTCAGTATTCAATCTTTATCTGTGATATTTATCATTGTGACTAGGATGTGCCTTGGCATGCTTTTCTTTGGATCTATTTTAGCTGGTACTCTTCAGGCATGCAGGATTTGGTTGCATGCTCTCTTTAGCTCTAGAGTTTCTCTGCAATGATGTCCTTGTCTGTTGGTTCTTCATGGGGGGTTTTCTTCCTGGGCCTTTGGGCCCCCAATAGCTCATATGGTTTTTTCTATTGAGTTTACCTAAGACTTCTATTTTTGTCTGTTCACATTCTTTGAGAATCTTTTACATCTTCTGATCAGTTGTTTTAAGCCATTTTCCAATCTCTTCTGTTGTATGGAGTTGTTATACATCTCATCTTCCAGCTCACTGATTCTGTCCTCAGTTGCTGTTACTGTGCTGGTGAGGCTTTCTAGTGAGGTTTTAGTCCTGTTATTTCAGTTTGAAGTTTTCTCATTCCTACTTTCATATCCTCTTGATTCATATTTGTAGTTCATTTGGTTCATTTCATGGTTTCTTTGAGTTCTTTGAGTATTCTCCAGATTTCCTCTCTAAAGTCTTTATCTGAAATGCTATATATAGGTTGCTACCACCATCATTCTCTAAGCATGGTGGTCTTTATTGTTTTCCCATTGTGTCTTTTGTAGGGCAGTGTTTTCTTTGTGTTGTGCTGGGATTCATTAACTAGAGGATATGTGTACCAGTGGGAAGCAGAGTAGATGCTCTTCTTGATGTGCAGGTATCTACTGGGTCCCTTTAGGGACATGGGCCAGGTACTGGGTGGGCACTGTTACCTCAGGGGCTTGGGGAGCTCACCATGCCACTGGTCAGCCCTCCTACTGGTTCCCTTCAGGGCTGCAGGCCTGGCACCAGTTGCTGCTGTCTCTGGGGACTGCAGGAGTTTACCACGCTGCTGATCAACCTTCCTGCTGGTTCCCTCTCTTCTTCCGTGTGATCCCTACTTCTCCATACATTCTGTTTTGGGAAGGCAGATCAAGTCCTCAGAACCTAGTAGTGATCTAACAAGAATCCCTTGCAACATATATATACATGTATATATACATATGTATATATACATGTATATATACATATATATACATATATATGATATACCAATCTTTGGCCTGAGAATAGAGGGTTTTTAAGAGAGGAAATAGCCAGTGCAAAGGCACTGAGGCAGACATTTTTACTAAGCAGCTGACTATATTGTGTGATTTCTTTCTTTCTGTGCTCTGCTGCCTTCCTAAAGAATAAAATCAGTGTCTTATTTGTCGTAGCTCCCCTTTAACTAGCACAACACCTGGAAAAAGACTGCAGGGAGGTGGTATTCCTGTAGTTGAACATCTATCACATTGTTTAGGAGAAGCTTTTTTTTCTCCAGCTTATTCTGAAGGGATTAAAGGCCAAATAAAATATTTTCCTGAATAGTCTTCTGTTGCATGTTACAGAAACTAGAATCTTAAACAACAAGGTAGAAATCAACTCATGCAGTTGGAACTTCAGAAAGAAAAAGCATGGGCTGGAGTGATAGCACAGGTAGTAAGATGCTTGCCTTGAATGCTGAAGACCCAAATTTGATCTCCAGCACCTTCATATGGCTCCTTTAGCACTATCAGGAATGTTTCCTTTGTGTAGAACTAGGAGAAAGCCCTGAGCACTATCTGTGTGACCCCAAAACAAACAAAACAAAACAAAGAAAAAGTAGCTTACATCTCAGATATAGCTTGATCCAGGGGCTCACGCAACCTACCCCTTTCTCTCTTCCCATTTCTCATTTTGACACTGGTAATGATCATCCCCATTTTCTAGTCACTTCTTTGGTGCCTCCACCTGATGGAGCCCAAGGGTCCTGGCTACTTTAATGTGTCTCATTGCCTTGTAGATCTCAGCCCAAGGGAAGATAAGAATAGTTTCTTCCAATACCTTGGAGTCCAACTTAGAGGTACCCTCCCCTTCCTGCTTATTTCAGGTCATATCTTCTAGGGCTGGTGTGGGCAGATCCAACTCTTCCAAAATCTTCCAGCTGGGATGGGAAGCGAGCTGTCAGCCTCCTGTTGCTCTGAGATGGAGAATCAGGCCTCAGAGTCAGAGCCTCAAGGTTGGAGTCCACGAAGGTTGGCTCAGCACCCCCTTGCTTTCTGCTCCCCAGTTTCTGGAGCTGTAGAGAGATCATGCCCATGCATGATGTGTGAGGTGGTGTGAGGATGAAGTGGCTCAACACACAGGAAGTGGCAGCTGTACTTGGCAGGTGCTCAGCACCATCTTTGTCAGTGTATTTTTTTGTTGCTCATGGTATATTGATGAACATAGGCTGTTTAGCTATCTCCAGACTGACCAGTCCCAAGACTCTGTTGGAGAAAGGTTAAAGGGACCAGAGATGTCTAAGAGGGTAGGAGTGGGGGGGGGGCTTGAGTTGGAATAGCCCCTGAGCACCCCTAGGTCTGCTATGCATGCATGTACGTGCGCGCACACGCATGCACACAGAACACAGCAGGGATAAGGTTGACATTGCTGTGCATGCTGAAACAAACCTTTAAGATTTTTTTGTTTGTTTGTTTGTTTTTGGGCCACACCTGGTGACACTCAGGGGTTACTTCTAGCTATGTGCTCAGGAATTGCTCCTGACTTAGGGGACCATATGGAACATCAGGGGATTGAACCCAGGTCTGTCCTAGGTTAGCACATGCTAGGCAAATGCCCTACTGCTTGCGCCACTGCTCTGGCCCCTAGATTCATTTTTTTTATCCCAAGTATCTTCTTATAGCTTTTTTTCTTTACTTCTTGTTCTCTTTCTTCTGTGTAACATTTTTATTTTATTTTGTGGGCATCCAGTGAGCTCAGGGGTTGGTTACTCCAGGCTCTGTGGTAAGGAATCACTCCTGGTGGGCTGGAGGACCATATGGGACCATTTAGGATTGAACCTAGTTTGGTCGCATGCAGGGCAAATGCTCTACCTGATGTGCTATTGCTCTTGCCCCTTCTCTGTGTTACTTTTGATATACCCAATGGCTTTACCCTTCTACCAGTTATTTTTCTCTTTGGCAGAGAAGGGAAGTGCTCCAAACCAGTACTTAGGTGACCTTGGGTCTACTTCAAGTAATGTTTGGCCAGTTGAATGTGACAGTTCAATGTCAGGTCACAGGACTCGATGTAGCTTGGCCCCTATGGTTCTGGGCACCACCAGGTCTATACCAGGTAGTATTGTGGAGGGATATATGGTTCCAGGATAAAATTCAGGTCCTTACATGTGCAAGATGCACACCTCTGAGCTACCTGGCACCTGTCAGCCAGTTAAAACCTCAATAATGTCTTCATACCAGGTGTGTAATTCAGTGGTAGGATCTTCGCTTTACAAGTGTATTTGATTCCAGGCATTGAAAAGAAATACAAGACCAAAAATCACAAAACAACTCTTTAAAACCCCACATCTTAGGGCATTTATGATGACTAGATTTGTTTATATTTACTGAAAACTGAAGGCATCCTCATTAACCATAACATGAAGAAACGGTTGTACTGCATGGGCCACATTTCAGTTCAGGGTCAGTGGCCAGTGGTGAATTTTATGCTTGCTATGGCCTGTATCTGTGCTGAGCACTTGGTGGGTTGGCCCAGAAGCCTGAACCTTTCTGTTTTAAAGATGAGCAAGCAAAGATTTAGAAAAATCAAAAACTTAACTAAGATTTTGTAGAGACTGTGGGTCTCAGAGGCATATACCCAACCTCTCTGATGCTTTGGCTATTTACATGTGCCTGTCTCACTTTCATTTTAGAATCTTACAGAGTGAAAGATAGATTTCAAATTTGAAACAAAACAGAGAGAAAAACCAAACTGTACAACACAAAAACAAATATCATAATTATCTAGGGATATGTAGAGTGAAAAAAATTTCCATTGGAATCCTGAGTGGATTAGTTCTAGAAATGAACTGCCTGGATGTGTAAAAAAGACCAGCTAGACCAAATGCTCAAAGTTAGTCTACATAGGAAAATCATACACTAATTCTAATTCATCCCCTTTGACAAAGTTATTGTAGAGATGTCATGCTTCTGTTTTGTTATTCAGGGTAATAAGTTCTAAATGGGACACTCCTTAAGCAAACCCAAATGACTCTTGTCTCAGACAAGAGGAAAAGAAACTTAGTGTCTGAGACAAGGGTTTCATCATTTTCCTATTTCTGTACATGCGTCGGTGGCCTAAAACGTAAAGGGAAGTAGGGAAATTACTTCACATTTCTTTTTCTATGTCCCAGGATGCCCCAGCATGCCAGGGAGACCAAAGATAGTTTAGCAAGAGAAAAACAAGTTTATCAAGCTGGGTCTTGTGTGGAGATGAGTGAACACTCAGAGAACTGGTGGCAAGAGATTCTTAGAATTAAGACTGCATACATAGCATGTGAATGGAAGGACAGAACATTGTTAGAGAAGTGACGAGATAAAGGCAAAGGTCATGGGACTCTAGGGTTAGCAGATCATGGGAAAGCAGATCTATGGGAAAACTCTTGACAGATAAAAGGTTTTTTTTGTTGTTTGTTTGTTTGTTTGATTTTACAAGCATCATTACATAGACATCTGACACTGTTTCTAGAGTTCAAAACAGACCAGGGAATGGCTGTCCTTCTGGAACCAAGCAGTCACTTTCCTTTCACTTCAACTTTTGTTTAAAAAAATTTTTGGGTGAGAATGCAGATATATCCCTGTGTCCAGTGATCTCTTTTGGTTGTGCATTCATGAATTACTCATGAGGCATGATGAACCATATGTGGTGCCAGGGATAGAACCAGGCTCAGCTGAATGCAGGTAAGAGCCTACCAGCTGTGCTATTCCTCCTGCCCTATGACCACTTTTTCTTGTCTGTGCTGTTTGCTATTTGTCTTCAACTCAAAAACAAACCTGATGCTAATGTAGCATTGTCTAGGATGACCTGTGCTGCTCCTGTGTGCAAACCAGTACATGGAGAATACCTATGAAGACTGATGGCTGCATGCCTGGCAGAGGTCAGGTGCCAAGATGCCTCTGTAAATGGGTCAGAAAGGTTCTTCCTCTCCTTGGATTCCAGGGTCTTCCTGGGGTGTAGAAGCAATAATGAAAGGTATCAACAAGACATGGGCTATGTTAAGGGATGACAATTTTAGGAGTTCAGTTAAACAGGGATGAGAGAAAGAATGCTTTAAGAACTAGATGGCAGTTTAAAATACAGTGGCCAGATGGCATTTGAATAATGACCAGAGAATAGGAGTGAGCTATCTATACAGCCATTATGGTAGCTGTCAATGCAGCCAGTCATCTATGTTCCTCTCAGGATATATTTTGAATGGAGAGGTGGATTTGTCTATGCCTCAGTCAGGACAGGCTGGATTGACTATGGGACGTGGGGTGACAGGAAGATTCTGAGAGGATTTCTCCCACTTAGACATGATCCCTTGGTGCTGTGGTATCATTGCTCCCTTGGCCTTTGGCCATAGGACAGCATAGGAGTTCTCGTGGGTGAGTTGGCAGCCAAGTCTCAGAATCCAGGATGGAAAGGCTCCTGAAGCCCTCAGCATGTGGGTGGCATGAAAACCAGGGGCACTGAAATAGGGCTTCGAGGGGTGTGAGGGCTCAGGATGTAACAGAGTGGCACTATGCACTCATCTTGCTGACTCTGTCTCTCATCATCATCATAAATTTGCCCATCATCACCGAAAACTCATGTTCCAGGGCCGGCGAGGTGGCGCTAGAGGTAAGGTATCTGCCTTGCAAACGCTAGCCAAGGAAGGACTGTGGTGTGATCCCCCTTCATCCCATATGGTCCCCCAAACCAGAGGCAATTTCTGAGCACTTAGCCAAGAGTAACCCCTGAGCATCAAATGGGTGTGGCCCGAAAAAAAAAAAAAAGAAAACTCATGCTCCAGAATGCTTTAGAGCATTCTCCAAAATAAGAATTTTGATGGCATCCTGTAGATTGACATTGTGTGCAGTGTTGTGTTGACCTTCCCTTGTACTGCCCTCAGTGTAATGTCAAGCTGCAATGCGTGTCCCAAAACAAAGGGCCTCTCATTATTAGGGTACAGGGACTTTAGCTTCCAGGTATTTACTCGTGTTATACCCATTCTTGAAATAATTATGAATGGATTAGTATTGCCTGAGATTTATAAAACACATTTGGTAGAGGGACACCCACAAATCTGGTATGACTTTCCTTGAAGAAATGACCAGACATCTTATCTTCTGGGTTGTTGCTATGAGAGGAAAAAATCCAATGCAATACAGTATATACTGTAAACTGGACAAGTTCCTGTCTGTTCCCCTGTTATGGGTCCAGGAAAACAGAAGTATCAGTTTCTAATTCCTAGCTGGCATTACTCACCAGAACCCAGTCGATAAGCCTTCAAAAAAGGATGCTACTCTCAAGACAGGGCAGAGTTTTTCAAAGGAATCTGTACAAACTCTGTAAATTAATTGGTAGAGACAATTAAGTGGTTATGTGTGCTTGTAGATTTATTTTCTTCAAATGAGGAGCTGTCTTTTAAAAAATACTGACCAAACCTTTAGAAGCAGCAAAGCATTTCTTACTTCCAATTATCTCCTTTCCTCTTACCCATCTACTGTCCATCCATCCATCCATTCTCTTTCTTTCCTTGACAAGGAATTGTGTATGTGTGTGTGTGGGGGGGGCATGTATAGGTTTTCCAGAACTGTTGCAATTATATTTCTTTAAATTCACATAGTAATTTGATTTCACCAAGTATTTTTGCTTGTATCATTGTTGTTAGAGTTAATTTGGGAGTGCTCTGAGTACCCAGGGGTCACTCTCCATGATACTCAACCAACTGGGCCGCTGGTCCAATGTGGGAACTATGACTACTGGACTGCTCAACCCTTTGTAAGGAGGTACTAGCAGTGTGTGGGGGCTTCACTTGGTGGGGGCATTGGTCCTAGGAACCCAACAGGGGTCAGGCCTGTACCCCTATACGATATTTCCACCTTATTATTATAATTGCTTTTAGTTCACTTACTATTATGATTTTGGCTTTGGGGTTTCTCCTGGCTTGGCGTTGTGAATGGGGGTGGGGAGACAGAACAATGGTTCCCTGCTATTCTGGGCATCAAGCCAAGACTTCCAAAAGCAAACTGTATACTCAGACCAGCCCTTTGCACTATCTTCCTGGCCCTTTACATTATATATTTACTAAATATAATGCAGAAGAAAGAAACATGTTTAAATGGTAATCAATAGCACCATATATTTATCTACATGCAGTAAATATTAGAATTCCAATTATGTGCTAGCTACTGAACTCTGCATGGGCCAATAAATAATCATTAATGCTAGCCACATTTGGTTAGTTTTAGGATTTGAAAATAGAAGGGTAAAGAATTCCCCAGAGAAAATGGTCAATGAAAAAATGAGTTTATTTTTTAATCCCAGACCATGACCTTTTTTGACTGTCTTTTCCCAAGAATACCATGCATATTTATATCTTCCCTTTTAATACAAGGGGACAAAGAGGGTTCCACTTCTTGCTATTTTCATTCAGCAATCATTCTTATTAATATGGTAGCACCCATGGATCTGCCCCACTGGTTTTACAGCGGTTGCAGAGCATTCTGTTGATATACCATAATTTAATTTTTCAGACTTCGAACTGAGTTTCAAATGAAGGCATTATTTCCTGCACCAAGGAGTTGTGTTTTAATGGGAATCACACAAGACATGGTCTAGCTGTTCCTCTTGTACTAGCACAAAACATAAACAGATTCACATCACAAGAATGGATGATTTCATCTAGTGGACTCATTTATTATGCATATTGTTTTTCCTTCAGGATAATGAAAAAATAAGATTCAACACCAAGAATGATCATGTATTGCAAATAAATGACAAAGTGTGTGTTAATGAGGCTTGCGTCCTCTCTACGGCTTGTGTCCTCTCCTGGGGTCTAGATTGTCAGTGACACACTTAGTCCATGACCCTGATGGTGGCAGCCTAAATATCTCTGTGCTGTCCCAGTGCCAAGAAGAAAAGGTAGTTCTCAGCTGACCCACACACTCTGAGGTACATCTAATTTACCTCTGGCCAGTATTTTAAGTTGCAGAAGTGAATGGATGAAGATCTAAGATTGAGGGCCGGGGGGCCGGGGGCTGGAGAGATAGCATGGAGGTAGAGCATTTGCCTTGCATGCAGAAGGTCAATGGTTCGAATCCCAGCATCCCATATGGTCCCCTGAGCCTGCCAGGAGCGATTTCTGAGCATGGAGCCAGGAATAACCCCTGAGCACTGCCGAGTGTGACCCAAAAAACAAACCCCCCCAAAAAAAAGAAAGAAAGAAAGATTGAGGGGCCGGAGAGGTGGCCTTGAGCGGTAAGGCATCTGCCTTGCTGGTGCTATCCTAGGACGAACCATGGTTTGATCCCCTGGCGTCCCATGTGGTCCCTCAAGCCAGGAGCAATTTCTGAGATCATACCCATAAGTAACCCCTGAGCATCACCAGGTGTGCCCACCCCCCAAAAAAAAAAGTTAAATGAAAATGTTTCTTGGGAGTTTTTTAAGCCTGTATGGCTGTGACTCTGAACCCCCAGGGGCTTCTCTTGGAGACCTCTCCCCCTCTTGCTCTATTTCAGGGCCCATTTCAGCTCTGTGGATGCCTAGAATCCTTCAAGGTCAACTGACAATGGAGGCATTTTGGCTGTAGATTCAGTTGTGACCTGTCTGTTGGTCTGTGAGCAGGTTTTGGAGGACCTGAGACTGTGAGTGGCTCCAGGGAACATGAGATACATTTTCTGTAGGGCCTGTCATCCCTTTTCTGCCAGTCTCCTGCCTCCACCTGCTCCCAAGCTTTGACACTTCTTATGGGGGACACTTGAACAATCCTCCACACGGCAAGTGCCATGGATTATTATTATCTTGGCCACAAAGAGTCTTCACTCTGGATGCTGCTGTCACACTGCTGTTCTCTCTCTCTGGCCGCAGTTGACATTTTGTTTCTTCACAGATAGAAGGGACGTCATAATAGCAGTTGCCTTGAGAGAATGAACCACTACCTGAGAGGCACTTGAACAGTGCCCAGTGCCTGAGCTAATGGCTCCATGTTGTTATGGTAACTTGAGCAATGAAAAATGAAACAATAATCGCAACAATTTTTGAAGTAAGCTCCTGAGCTTAATCACAGTTTTACTGCTAAGTGCTTTACATAGATGCTTCACCCAGTCCTTAAGATGATCACCTAGGACAGGGGTCTGCAACCTTTCAGACATAAAGAGCCACTTGGACCCGTTTCCAAAGGAAACTGGGAGCCGCAAAACCATTGCAACATTTAAAACAAATATAACACTGCATATATTGTTTCTTACCTTAATGCTATATACGTCACCAGGTACGGCTGCCTCCATTGGCTCCGCTCCTCAGCTCCGCCTCACTGCTATAGATATAGCGGAGAGAAGCGGAGCTGAGATTAAAGCAGTATTTTTTTTTTCTGACATCGGCTCCGGAGCCGCGGCAAGCCTTCAAAAGAGCCGCATGCGGCTCCGGAGCCGCAGGTTGCCGACACCTGACCTAGGAGACCAGGGTTTGGTTTTGGAGAGGAGGGGGTTTAGCCCATCCCCAGTTAGGCTCAGGGATACAGCTCTGTAACAGTCAGTTTCTGGCTCAGTGCTTAGAAGTGACCCTTGGAGGTGCTCAGGGGTTCATATGCAGGTTGTTACATGCAGAGCAGAGGTTTAAAAGTATGTTGTGCATAAAAAAGTGAAGCTGAGAGCACTTAAATTGATTGCCTGAGATTTTGGGGAGGCCTTGGTTTTTTGACATTTTGGCACTGCGACTGGTGTGTGGAAGGACAAAAAGCCAATACCTTACTCAGGGGAGAAAGCGAGGCCAAGGCTCCAAGCTTGGTGGAAGTGAGGTACATATGTATGCAAGAAAATCTCTCACTGGGACTGGAGAAAAGGCACAGTGGGGAGGGCCCTGCCCTTGCATATGGCCAACCCAGCTTTGATCTCCAGCATCCCATTTGGTCCCCCAAGCACTACCAAGAGTGATTCCTGAGTGCAGAGCTAGGAGTTAATCCTAAGCACTGCTGGATGTGGCCCAATAAAACAAAAAAACAAAAACAGAAAACAAAAAAAAAGTAAAGGAAATGAAGGACAAAAAAACAGTTTCACACGGTTGACCAGTATAAAATGAGTATAGAGTGGTTTGGTGACCATTAATCCTGAGCTGGTAGGGTGGTCCTAGAGGTTCATTAGGACAGACTCATGGGGTATCCTGGCTCCTATTTATTGTACTTAACCCCAAATCCACAGCCAGTCTGCTCTAGGCCCCCACTTGGATTTCACAGGCCTTTCACATGAAGCAGTTTTATCAAATTAATAGAGACTGTTTATGCTTCCAGGGAAGTATACTACAAAAAATTTTTTTTGCTTATTAGTCTTATGTCCTCCAGTATTAGCCTGATTTATTTTTCTTTCATATGCTGTCATTTTAGGAATTCAATATTATACATCATTTTTCAGCCTAGTTAGTACTTGTGTATCTTTTCGTGTTCATTCCAAAAGTCACCCCAGGGCATTCAGATGCCAGTAAGAAATAATTACCTTTGCCAGCTCCTGAAAAAAAAAAAAAGTGGGGGGTGGGGGTGAGAATAGGCTAGAACCTTTGCTGCTCAGAAAAAGGGAATTGAGTTAAAGTCTAGCTTGGGTTTGTTATTCGAGAAAAAAAATACCCCTTATTTGAATATTTCCTGTTGAGATCTGCTGTTTTCCTTTTGTTGGCTTTAATGTGCTCTTTGCTGCACTAGGGGAAAGTCATATTTTCAGAATGAATTCATTTACTCAACAGTTCTGAGCAATATAAGATGCAATTCTGGCTTCTGATTGTTTTAGCAAACAGTTGGAAATACACTTAGCCTGGAATTGAGGAAATGTTGTGGGATGAAAACACAGTGAAGGGAGGTTTTGAGTGAGACTTGGGTGGAGGGTGCCCTGAGAGTGATGGGAATTAGCCAAGAGGCTTCTAGGTAGAGGAAGCAGTTTGGGAGGGTTGAGGTGAGGTGGGGGAGACAAGGGAAAAGGAAGAGTCTCTGTATGTGACAGACTTTCATGAAGAAGGCATGTTAAGTGTCTGTTTAATAGAGAGAGACTGAGGCAATGGATGCAAATGTTTCATGGTGCGACATGCTCAAGAATCACACAATCATGTTAAAACTTTTGAAGGCATTGGTATTTCATTGTAGGGTTGAAAGTTGGGAATTCCACCTGGGACAGAGTATGCAGGTCAAGATGTTTGCTTTGCATCACCTCATTTTGATCCCTGGCACAGGATAGTCCCTAATATTGTCAGGAATGAGCCCTGAGCACAGTGGATGTGGTCTCAAAATAATCAAACAAAAAAAGCATGAAAATTATCTGTAGGCAGGGGAATGGGGAAGTAATTGATAGTGTGTCCCTATGACAGATGACTGTTATTTAGGTCTGTGCATAAATATGAATAGAACTTAAAATATGTCAAGTTTAGAACCAATTTACAGACTATCTACCATTTAATTTCATTTCCATGAAGTTTAATGCAACAAAATTGATTTATTGCAGAGGTATGCAGTACATGTATTTATTATGAAACTATTAAGAAAAGCAAAGGGTTAGTTGACTCAAAATTCAGATTTGTATTTGTGTGCAGTGGCCAGGGGACAGGATAGTCTGAAATCAAAAAGGGCACTTGGGACTTAAAATATAATGGTTTTATTCTATTCCTTAAACTCTGGGATGGCCAGCAGGTATTTTATTTGCCTTTTACCTTCTACTAGAATTTGACATCTCTCTATATTTATAGTGAAAATGTGCGTGCATGTTATGTACTTCTTTTTAGTGCATTGGAACATTTCATATGCAAGCAAACGCCAAGGAAAAACATGCACATAACAAAATTAAAGAAAAAAAAGCAGGTACCGTCTGAGATCAAAGTCTGTGCTATGTGGGCATTGTTTGGGGCGACTGTTAGTTACTGTGTGGGCAGCTGCACTTTCAAGCCTTTCCTGAGCTGACAATAAGACAGTTTGATGGCGTCTTTACCTATTTAACAACCTGCTTGTTAGGAGCCCATGTTTTGTTTATCTTTCTCTTTTCTGCTTGACCACCACTGCTACTGAACCAACAGTTTGCCCATCCCTTCATTAATATTATGTCTGTTAACCTTCAGAATCCAACAAAAGTGTGATGAAAGGGTTTATTGTGGTGTCTCTGGTAGGGACAGGGCACTGAAGCAGTGTTGTGGAGAGAAATTAGTTGGGTCTGACAACTATGTTGTGCTGAGTCCAAAGTAATCAGGGCCGGGCCAGCGAGGTGGCGCTTGAGGTAAGGTATCTGCCTTGCAAGCGCTAGCCAAGGAAAGATCGGACCGCGGTTCGATCCCCCGGCGTCCCATATGGTCCCCCCAAGCCAGGGGCAATTTCTGAGCCCTTAGCCAGGAGTAACCCCTGAGCATCAGATGGGTGTGGCCCAAAACAAAAACAAACAAACAAAAAACCCAAAAGAAAAGAAAACAAAAAAACAAAAAAACCCAAAAAACAAAGTAATCAGGGCTGAGAAGGCACCCAACCAATCAAACCACTTGTAGAAAAGGCCTTTCTTTGCTCCCTTTGTATTTTGGTATTTGTGGGGGAAGGCATCTGTGTTGGCATCTGTGTTGACTCAGCCAGTGGGTTACCTTCGGCCCCAGGCCCTTTCTCAGAATGGCACCTTCCCTGGGAAGTAATTAAGAAGTGGCTGCTTTTTTGCAGAGCTGAAACAGCTGCTCCTGGATTGCTCTGTGTCTCTCCCTGTCAGTCTGGAGGGCAGAACAGGAAAGGGATTGTCCTACTAGGCTCTGGTGACCCTGGATCTTTCCTTAGAGGAATTTATAGACTTGCTCTGAATAGCTTAAAGTGATGAGAAAGGGACAGTGCAGTGGTAAGACTTTTGCACATGGCTAGCTGGGTTTGACCCCTGGCACCCTGTATGGTCTCCTGGCTCTACCAGGAACGATTCTAGAGTACAGAGTCAAGAGGAAGCCTTCAGCATTTCTAGATGTTACCCCAAAGGAAAATATTTTGAAAAAATAGCAAATAAGGACTAGGGAGGTAGCATGTAGGGGAATGCATGCCCTGCATACATGAGACCTTGAGTTCAATCTCCAGTACCACATAACCCTCTGTGGGTCTCGTGGTCTCCTGAGCATTGCTAGTCCAGGTATTGCTGAAATGGTACCAGCACTGCTCAATGCTCAATGCTCAGCACTGCTCACCTTATTAAGAAAAGAACAAATTCAGAACATAGGATAAATGGTCCAGTGCTGATTGGGTTCCAGCAGGAGGGATTCTTGTCATCAGAGTGAGGACTGCTCAGTGGGGCCCCATTTTTCTGTTCCTGCTTTGCCACTTGCAGGCTGGGACTATGGGCAGATAACACACTTCAGTAAAGTTAGGTCATAGGTCATGTTTGTTGTTTCTCTCCTTCCTTGTTCACCAGAGTAAACAGAGGTCACCTACATTCAGAAAGGGACCTCACTGGCCGGAATGGAGATCTCTGTGGTGCAGAAGATGCTGGAAAGTGGACAGGAGAGCTTCTGGAAGGTTTTGATTTGGGGGATGAGGTAAGAGGAAGGTAGAGGAGGAAGATCTCTGCCATTGCTAATTCTGTGCTTTCTGCCTTGAACATAGCTGGACTAGGCTATAACTCCTGGGCCTGCTGCATCCATTTGGTGACAATGAGGGGGAAGATTGCAACAATTAGATAGTTCTCAGCCCATGTCCTGCCATCACTGAACTCCCTAAGGCTCTGTGAAACTATTAATATCTTATGAAACAAGAAAAAACACTCCTATTTATATAATTGATTGCTAACTACATCACCAAAAATGATTATATTTTGTATCAACTTCTTGTGAGGATTAACTTTTAATTACCAATCTTAATTTTTATAGTATCGTGACAATTAAACTGTACTATAGAAGGAATGATTTTAGCTCTGATGTCTAAATTTCCCATGCTTCTTTCCCACTAAATAAAAGAAATTTAATTATTATAGTTTGTTTAGGTTATGCGTGCACTAGTACTGACAGTTATGGTTTGGGTGTAGATATTAATGTCACTTTACCACTACTGAAGGGCCCAACATCCTATTCGGTTACTGCCAGTCCACCTCATTGTTTTCTCAATCCTGGATTCTCAGTTCTCTTATCCAGTGCTCAAGGTTGATTATCATTTGAGATCATCTGTAACCTTAGTTTGTTTCTCTGTCTACCACAAGTGAATGAGATCATCTTGCCCTTTTGCTTGCACTTCTGGCTTCATTTGCTCAGCATGGGCCCTCCTCTTCCTCCATGTTACAGTGAACTTCAGGATTTCCCCTGTCCTTAGAGCTTCATAGTATTCCGCTGTGTGTATATGCACCAGTTTCCTTATCCATTCTTCAGTATTTATACCTGGCATTGTTTTTCTCTCTTAGCCACTGCAATAAGTGCTGTAATGAACATATATGTGAATATATCTTTTCCAAATAATGTTTTTGTGTTGGGGGACAGATAGGCACGAAGAACTGGAATATCTGGGTAATATAGGAACTCCATTCTTACATTTTTAAAGAAATCACCTCATTGTTTTCCACAGAGGCTGAGCCTGATGACATTTCTCTCAGCAGCAGTGACTGAGCATTCCCTTTTCACCACATCCCTTCTAGCACTGGTTGCTTTCAGTTTCTTTTTTTTTGTTTTGCTTTTGGGTCACACCCGGCGGCGCTCAGGGGTGACTCCTGGCTGTCTGCTCAGAAATAGCTCCTGGCAGGCACGGGGGACCATATGGGACACCGGGATTCGAACCAACCACCTTTGGTCCTGGATCGGCTGCTTGCAAGGCAAATGCCGCTGTGCTATCTCTCCGGGCCCTGCTTTCAGTTTCTTGTTTTCTTAGGTAATACCTGCCTATTTCAGAGCTTATAGTTTTGTCAAAGGTGAATCCTGGTGGCATATGTATACCAAAGAAGGCTTGAACCAGGATTGGCTGTGTGCAAGGCAAGTGCCTTACCTCCTGCATTCTCTCTCTAGACTAAGACACTGATTTTAGTGGGACAGAGCAATTAGACAAGGACAGTTGTGGTCTTCATCACCATCACCAATTGGTCATAACAGGAGGCCTGGCAGAAGAGTGCTGAAGATTTGTCTCTCTTTCCTCAGAATCTTGTCTCTTCTGGGAGGTTGTAAAAAGAATGGTGGGGTCTTGACTGTGGGGATGAGGTGTGCGGAGGAGAAGGGAGAAGAGCTGGCAAGAAAAGCACTGGAGGGGAGGAGGGTGAGCATAGTTGGCTTATAATGTGAATCTGTTTCTCTCCAGGTTTATTTATCGGAAATGGGGCTCAGTTATCCCTGGTCCCTCACATCTATTTTTTATAGACTTATCAGTATTCATGCCCTAAAAACACGGTGAGCAGTTACCCCCTTCGAATCATTAATGGCTGTCCCCTTTGAAATGGCGCCTGGGGAATAGTGCTTTTTCCACAACAAACGTTTCTGCTAGAGGATTATCATAATGAAGCCAAGGCTCTATTTCCAGTCTCCAATTACTTTTCCATCCTGTGACCATCATTAAGCTACACTTGCAGTGAGCGAGCTGGAAGTTGTTGGACCACGAGCATCACCCTGCAGGCACCTGCGGGAGGGCCTTTGCATAATCATTGCTGGCTGAGTTCCTGACAGTTGTCAGGCCTCTCTGCTCCAGGACCCTCATTTGGGATGCTGCTGAGTGAAGTTCTGCTTTCTGGTTGGCATCAGGGCTAAATGCAGGTGGGGAATGTCTTGGTCTCTGCAGTTAGTTTAATTGTTTATTTTTGGACTACATGCAGTAGTGCTCAGGGATTACTCTTGACTCTGTGCTCAGAAATCACTCCTGGCAGGCTGGGGGTACCATATGGGATGCTGGGGTATGAACCTGGGTTGGCCATGTGCAAAGCCCTACCTGCTGTGGCTAATGCTTTGGCCCCTGCAGTTACTTTTCTTGTGACACACTTCTGCCTGGAGTAGAAGCCCTGCAGTGATCCCAAGTTTGCCAAAGGAATGAGAGGAAGGGTTGGTTGTGCTTGCAGTGCGGGGCCTAGTGGGCCTTGGACTATCCCCATGAATGGAGGGAGGAAGACTCTGTGGATCTTCCTCAGCTGGGGCTGAAGCAAGCCTCTGGGGGCCTGATCCTCTTGAGAGATGAAGAAGGAAAGTCTTGGATTTGTGCATGGGGCATGGGGAAGTGCTGAGCAGATTGAATGGGACACAGTGTTCTCTGCTGACCTGGCTTGAAAGGAGGGGGAAGGAAACTAGAGATTATTAAAACATTTATCAGGGGCAGGGGGACAGGAGAGACAGTACAAAGGTTTAAGGCACTTGCTTTGCATTTGGCCACCTGGCCATCTGGTTCCACATGTGATCTCTGAGTTCTTCCAGGAGTGATACCTGAACACAGAGCCAGGAGTAAGTCCTGAGCATCATCGGTGTGACCCAAACCTTCCCCATAATTTTAATTTTTAATCATCTTGCCCAGTGCAAAGAACTGCCTTGTAACTGCAAGGGATGCTGGCATTTGGGTATTGCTGTGACAGACCTGAATTCCAAGTGGAGGTCTGGGTGGGGACAAGATACCAGTCGGGTAGGGAGCTCCTGGAAAGGCAAGGGGCAGAGAGACACATGTAAACATGGCAGGAACTGGTACAGCCATTCTGTGGTGAGATTGAGCAGGAAATTAACCTGGCAAAGTCCTCTGTGTTCCCCTAAAAGACATGGGGTAGCAAAAGAGTCCACCTCTTTGCCTCCTGAGAGGTCCAGAGCAGGGGGGTTCATAAATATTTACTGGAAGATTTGATATGCAGGCATTATGCCAGGCTGCTGCTGAGTCCTGCTCGTGTGCAGGGGAGAGGGAATACTCGCATCAGCTGTCCTGTGTGTGGTGGGCATTGGGACTGTCTGTTGTTGATGATTTTCACAGCATAAAGCAATGAGTCGGAGAGGAGCAGTTTTGAAGCATATCTTGGCAGAGAATATACTTTCTCTAATAAAAAACAGGCTTTTCCTTTCATCCTTGACTGTTTAATTTTATAAAATTAAAAAAAATCATCTTTTCTCTCTTTTGCCTCTGTCGTTTAAAATGAATGGATCATCTTCGCAAAGGCAGATGGTGCAGTATTTTAGTGCTAAGTGTGTGTGTGTGTGTGTGTGTGTGTGTGTGTGTGCGTGCGCGCGTGCGCGTGCTTTGGGGCCACACCTTGTTGTCTTCAGGGCTTGCTCATGGCTCTGTGCTCTGGGATTATTCCTGGGAATCCGACCTGACCACCTTCATCCCTGTCCTATTTCTCCAGCCCTAGTTCTATTTTTTTTTTTTTTTTTTTTTTGGTTTTTGGGCCACACCCGTTTGACGCTCAGGGGTTACTCCTGGCAATGTGCTCAGAAATCGCCCCTGGCTTGGGGGAACCATATGGGACGCCGGGGGATCGAACCGCGGTCCGTTCCTTGGCTAGCGCTTGTAAGGCAGACACCTTATCTCTAGTGCCACCTTCCCGGCCCCAGTTCTATTTTTTTTAAATAAATTCTTTATTGAATCAATGTGAGATACACAGTTACAAAGTTGTTCATGTTCAAGTTTCATTCATAACAATGTACAACACCCTTCACCAGTGCACATTTCCCACCACCTGTGTCTCCAGTTTCCTTTCCATCCTCCCTGTTCCTCACCCCACCTGTCTCTGCAACAATCTTCCTCTCCTCGGTTTCCTCTCCTCCTCCTTCTTCTCCTCCTCCCTTTCCTCCTCCTCCTCCTCTTTTTTCTCCTTCTCCTCCTCCTTCTTCTCCTCCTCCCCCTCCTCCTACTCCTCCCCCTCCTCTCTTTCATTTTTTCTTTTAAACACTGTGCTTTGCAGTATTGTTACTGAAGGGGTAGTCCCTCCGTTTAGCAACTAGTTCTCCAGAGTGATTATTTCCAATTACCATTGTCGTAGCAGTCCCTTATCTATTCTAACTGCAACTCCTGCTCTTCATAGCAAGCTTCCACTGACTGGTTCTCCTGGCTCTAGTCTCTTGATATTATTGCTATACTATCCTTTCATTTATATATATATATATATATATATTTATATATATATATTTCACAAATGAATATAATCATTCTATATATCTATCTCTGACTCATTCTGTGTAGCATAATACTCAATTCATGTATAAGCAAATTTCATGACTTAATTTTTCTTGATATCCATCCAGTTCTAGTTGTATATTTTGAAGTGTCTTGTTCTTTGACTGGAAATTCTGTGATGGGGAATTTTAGTAGCAGGTAATTTTTTTTTCCTTTCTAATGAGCAAACTTGGATGGAAGAAATGAGAACAATCTCTCTGGAACCATAGCCCTGTTTGAGTGTAAGTAGAAAGAAAGTCTCCTGGGGATGAAGGAGGCAGCTCCAGGAGCCCATCTATGCTACAAGAATATAGCAGTTGCTGTTGACTTTGGGGGCCAGACTAACCCCACTGGAAGGAAGCACCATGGTAATGGTGCTTTGAGCAGTGGGTGGTCCGACGAGCTTGCTTATGATGATGGTTCAAGCAGAATTTAAGAAATTCCAGAGAGTTTTCTTTGACTCATATTGTTCTTTCCTGTGAAGAGTTTAAAGTGAATTTGAACAGATATATAGCAATGGATAAGTAATAGATGGTGACTAGAAAAATGAATCTAAATTGAAAATAAAAATCAAGAAAAAGAAGAGAAGGCCATCAGAACTGAAAAAGGCCACTTGATTAGTTTTAGTCAAAGTTTCCTGGCAGCAATAGCAAAGCAGGAAGCTTGCTAAAGCACAAAGCCCAGATTTTGGGAAGGAGAAACATGCAGGTCTCCCAGCAGTGACAAACCTGTTCTAAAACATTGCAGTTGTGGTTCTTCTGATGATCTGATTATCCATATGGTCCATCTTTCCTGCTGTTTCACTTTTTTTGTTGTTTGTTTGTTTTTTGGGACACACCTGATGATGCTCAGGGGTTACTCCTGGCTATGTGCTCAGAAATCGTTCTGGGCTTGGAGGAACATATGGAACACTGGGGGATCGAACCGCAGTCCATCCTAGGCTAGCACGTGCAAGGCAGACGCCTTACTGCTTGCGCCACCTCTCTGGCCACAGTGCCCCCCCCTTTTCCTGCTGTTACTTGAACACTTGGAGATTTTCCTTCTTTTTACAGTTTCCATATTACCTGTGATCTACTCATTCTTTTGAAATTCAAGTTGGTTTTTTAGTTTAAGTCTGAGGTTGACGATAGTGTTAATGTTTATGGGTTTAATACACACTTACCACGTCTCTCCCCACCAACGGCTCAGACTCATTTTTAGTGCCACCAAGGGACACAGGGATGGGAAAAGAGATTAATTTAGAATAGTTGGTTTGGTAGCTTATTATATTTCTGGTTAAAATTACCCATTAATATGCCATTTTCATTATGCTTGTACTCTGTTGATTTAAAAAATTTATTCTCTGAGACTGCAGAGTGATAATTTTTGCTTTTAAAATCCCAACGACTTTATTAAAAACCCACATATCAGGACTGGGGAGAAATACTGTGGGTAAGGCATTTGCCTTGCAAATGGCAGGCCTGGGTTCCATCCCCAGTAGCACAGATAGTCCCCTGAATTCCATCAGGATAGGTCCCAGAGCACAGAGGCAGAAGTGAGCTCTGAAGAACTCTGGGTGGAGCACAAACCCTCCCCCCAGTAAGCTCATCTCCTTTGCACTAAGCCCCTAACAAGTTGGCCAGTGTTAAAAAGTTAAATATATATCCTCATTTATGTACATTTACTGTATATGTAATATTACCAATTAGAGCTTACTGTATATATCATAGAGTCTGTGCATGTTGTTTTCTGTGCATGGTATTCATTTTTAATGACTACAGCATTTGACAGAGCTTTACAGACTAGTTTAATAGTACTGTGCAGTCAAGTTTCTGATTTCTTTTTCAGTGAATTTGTGTATATTGTTTGTTTTAAAGAAAATGGCAGGAATAAATTTGCTGGAGCAAAGTATAGCAGACCTTTACTGTTGTTTTACTTTCTAGAAAGCTCCCAAGGAGCCCTCTCCAAGCCCCTCCTCCCCTATTTATCCCTCCTTCAATCCTTTGCCTGGATTGTAGTTATGATGTCCTGAGTTCAATATTAGATCTGGAGGACAAAGTCCATACTTGAAGAACATGTGAACAATGAACTAGAAGACTGTGCTTCTTGGAGGATTTGATAGACAGGGCTGGCATACTTAGTTCTGTGCTGTCTACATGGTCTTTCACATGTAAGTCAAATGCAGTTTAATTTTATTTGAATTATTATTTTGGTCCCTTTCACAGCTGAATCTAACTCTCATTTATAGCATGAATTTCTATGAAAGCAAGGATAAGTCAACACTTTTAGTTTCTTAAACCTTATTATCGAACAATTTTTTGGTTTGTTTTTGTTTGGGGGCCACACCTGGCAGTGCTCAAAGCTAAAAGCTAAATCCTAGCTCTATACTCAGGAGTCACTCCTGGTATTGGATGCCAGGGATAGAACCTAGGTCTGCTGCCTGCAAGGTAAACACCCTGCCTGCTACTATTGCTTTGGTGCCTGAACACATATATTGTTATTCTGAAATTTCAGGACAAATGAAAGCAAATTACAGGGGTCAAATGCTTTTCATAATTCTTTTATTGCTGTACTCCCTTCAAGTAAAAAAAATCATCTTGATGATAACATTGTACTTATTGATATCTGCATATATGCTCTTAACACTGAATACCCTGTGAGAAGATGCAGATGCTCTTTTATTGGAAGACTTTTTCTCATTTTAGTTAAAATTTTTTCTAGTTTACCAGTAGGCTAAAGCTTAGTCTTCTACACTCTTGTGCCAGGGTGAAATTTTCAGGTACTTGATTTGGTAGATGATTTCGTCTTTGGTCATATGTGATATTTCCTCTTGGTGCTCAGCAGGGCTGCTCTAACTGTCAGTGATTTCCTAGTATGAAGAAACTTGTATTTTATTAGACTGCAGTGATCTCTCCATCACAGGGAGAGGGGGGCAGGAAGGGGGAAATGAAGTCATTGTAAACAAGTGTATGTGTAAATTCATTCAGAAAAATGGCTATCAGGATCCCAAATTGCATCAAATTGCATCATCTGCTCTCTTTGTAGTTTGTGTGTGAATAAGAGGTTTTGGCTTTGCATGGAGTTGAAAGATGTGCTATTGTGTCAAGGGAGGGAGGAAATTAGAACTTGCCTAGGAATAATCTGTCTCTTAGTGTTGTTTGAGTGTCTGTCAGCCGTGCAGCATTCCCATTCAGAAAAGTATGCACATTACATTGGGCTGTAGTGGCTTTACTCTATTGCATGTAGTGGAATCTTAATAAAGCTGTTTGAAAAGAAACTCGTGCAGTCATATCCCAGCCTTCCACAAGATGAGGATGTCACATCAAGAAAGCAGACTTATTTTAAAATCGAATGCTTCTGTGTTTTGGGAGAAATGAGAGGATTTACTGTTGAGAATAATGAAGAAAATGAAAATAATTTATTTCCCAACATGTTAGAAATAGAGCAATTCTGGGCAATGCTGATGACATTTTTTCCTTTCACAAATGAAGGTCCAATTAATGAAATTGAGTGTTGCACCAAGTGGATTTTCACAGTTCTTGATATTGTGCCACATCTTGCCTTTCCTAGGCATTGACATCTGTCTCTTGGACTTTGTAGGTCAGGCAGTGCGCTCGTCCATATCATTCTGTCTAGGCCTGTCTAGCCACCCACCTCAAGTTATCTCTTTTTGGACATAAACCATTTCTTCTTTAATTAGGTGGCAGTTTCAGCTTCTTCTGCTCACTCACCTGACCTCTAATGAACCTGTCATCCCTTTTGCTTCCACGTAATAAGTCAGCTGCAGATCCAGCAGGAGGTGTGTTAACAGTGAATCAAGAGAGCTTTCACTGTTACTATTGGGGAAGGGGTTACCTGCTCTATTAAGTTGGGTGTATGTCTGTGTATTTCATTTATTTACACATTCTCAGGACCAAGGGCCACATGATACTTGTTACAGTGCCAGACATGCTTAGTAATCAATTAATCCTTTTGTGCAGATGGATATCAAAGAGGTGAGGCATAGAAAACCAGTTTCATGTTGTACCTTTGTCTTACTGTTTGTGTCTTCTAGAAACGAGCATCACATCAAGTTGAGGAAATGGCATAACTGCTTTCTTTTGCGTCAGCTGCATGCAAAGCAAAATTCCCTACATGTACATTGTACTATTGCTTTGACCCCCAGGTTGTCAGTCTTGAAAATTCAAAGGCATCCCTAAAAAGTGAACCCTCCAGACTTGTTGAGTTTTGGTAGCTTGGTAGATGGAACCCAGACTCAGAGATCGTTAACTGGGCTCCACACATGAACTAGAGAAACAAAAGGCTGTTTCTCTACTGTCTTGCTTTGCACTCTCACTTGATTTGAGTTGGCCATGAATAGTGATTTTCTCAGGTTCCCATGAGTTTTGTTGTTCTTGGGAAGTATATAGGATTTTTTTTGATGAACTGTAGAGGGCACAAGTTTAATTTCCATTTCAGCAAGAGGAGATTCAGAGATAAGTGAGGTGAGCATAGGAGGTGATGAGTTATCCGTATCCTTCCTGCTCCTTGCTGATGGCCAATGTTAGAGAGGGCTGACAGACTGATATCCAGGCTTCTCATTCTTAGCACTGGGGACACCAGGAAGAGTCTTCTTGTTCCAAAAACCTAGAGACCTAGCTGCAAGACCAAACTCTCCCTGAGCCTTAGGACATCCTATCCCTTTGGCACTTGGTGTATGGTTCTGTGTGCTATTGATGAGTTTTTATTTAATTCCAGGTGGCATGGTAAATAATCTTACCAAAGAATGTGTTGAATCTCCAGGTGTAGAAACAAGCTTTCCCTGGGCCAGTGATTCTCAAATAGTGGGGCGCACCCCCTGGGGGGCATGAGGCTTCGTAAAGGGGGGGTGCATTTGACCTCGGCAAACACTGTCATGACAAGCTAAGCCCCGTGTTTATGTCTCTGTATGTCTCTGGAGCTGAGAGTTGCTGTGTCCTGCTTCAAATCCCTCTTCGAAAAGCTACGCGTTGCAAAACGTGCTCATTGTAGCCATTAATCCAGGCATCACCTCTGATTAAAAAATCAGCTCAAATTATTTTATATATTTTTGTTTTGCAGGTTAAAGTTTTTTTAAAAATAAAGATACTATTTACAATCATGCGGGGGGGGGGGTGCACGAAAAATGTTTTCTTCTTCCTAGGGGGGCATGACAGAAAATAATTGAGAAGCACTGCCCTGGGCAGACCATTGAGCTCAATTCTTCTTCTTCTGAAATAGAAATAATGCCTGCCAGTAGCAGAATCTCTCGAGATTGTGTTGTGGATCAAATGGGAAAGATACCTGAACTGGAGAGTCTTTCTGTGTTTGTTTCTTCAGTTGCTAAATAGAGAGATGCCCCCCCCCGCCCCGCACCTTCATCCCACTCATCAGTAGTAGGAGGGGGCTCCTTGCAGAGCGCTGTGTAAATGGCAGTGCAAATGCAACAGTTATGTACTCACCACCATGAGTTAATCCTGAGTCCCGGCCACAGACACCACAGCCCAGAAAGCTGACTATTGCCTGGGTAGATTTTGTGCTGATACATCTTTACATCCAGGCATCATGGCTTTCTGGAATCTTCCCTACCCCACTCTCCCCTCTGCTTTTCATAGGTCCTATCATCAAGGATTCTCATAGCTGATGTTATGTCACACTAGCTCTCATGGGAAGCATCTTTCTTCCTCTCCTGGGCATTTCCTTTTCAGATATCCCCTTTATCCCCTTCTGGGTGGGGTTTTTTTCTCTCGGGACATGTGTGCCTTGGGCCTCCTGGATAGGACCTGTCCCTTGAAGTGTTTAGTAGGAGGTAATCAGGAGTTGTTTGTTGATTTTCTTTAGCTGCAGAAGTATGAAACAAGCCAGCTGCCTATGCCTTTACTTACTTGCGGGTAGTTAGATATTAAACTGTCCAAGTAATAAAGCTAAATAGTTCTGTTTCTAGACCTGGAGAGCATCTTAGGGGGTTATTCTTTATTGCATATAATGAGTGTTTACTATACTTTAAATCCTCTGGGTTTTTTTTTTATCTGCAAATGGTAAGTATGATTGCCCACATTTAAGGCACAAAATAAAAGCCTCAATATTAAATTGTTCTCCCAATGTATTTTACTAACTCTCACTGTTTTCAAAATCAAAACCCAGTTTAACTATTACATTATTTATTTTCTTTTGGGGGGGGAAACCACATCTGGAGGTGCTCAAGATGACCCCTTGCAGTGTTCAGGAGACCATATGCAGTGCTGGAATTCAACCCCAGGTCTACTGCTTGCAACACAAGCATCTGTGCATCTGTTCTCATTCTCTTGTTCTCTCTCTCTCTCTCTCTCTCTCTCTCTCTCTCTCTCTCTCTCTCTCTCTTCCCTCCCCCTTTTATTCTGCTTCTAGGTGGAAAATAACACTTGAGGTAAGAAAGTGGATGGAATTAATGTTGAGTCTATAAAAGGAGCATGTGATCATGGATTCTTTGCATGACAGTGAAGGGTGTGTTAGATGGCCACTGTCCAGGGCCCAACAGGGGTGCTCTACTGGGACTTGAGGGAAGGGGACATGGTCTCTTCCTCAGACACTTTGAGAACCAGAAACACTGCCTGGTTTGTGCTGCCTAGTGGCAAAAGTGTAGCCTCTGTGGCTGTCAATGGCCACAGCTCCACAGCCTGATTATCCATGGACCCTGAGGGCTTCTGGTTCTGTCTTTTCTGTCCTCACTTTCTGTATTTGTTGATGGGGTATACATCATTAGAACTGATTCCTCAAGGTCAATGTGTCAATAAAGGAAAGATACACATAAAGACTTAGAACAAGATTTGTGCTGTGGCTTGGTGGTAGAGCCTTGCATGTATGAAGTCCTGGTTTGTTCCCCAACACCATCACACACACATACACACACACTTTGCCTGGTTCTAATTAGAACAGGGATTAGTAATTATTGGTGGTGGGTAGTTGTTGTAAGCATTATTATTGAAGCGGAGGAAAGTTTTGTATGAAATACTTTGAACTACTACTAGGCAGGGCCAGAGCCAATGGCTTAGATCAGTCTCAGGAAACTCAAGGCTCCCCTGAGCCTTATTTAATTTTTGAGGATCCAAATATGTCCATCTCTATGGGAATGTGTCCTGTGAAGACCAGCTTGGGAGCCAGGACTAGTGCATGATCACAATAATAATTTTCTTTGACTGCACAACCAGCTTCAGGCGCTTAGTGCCTTGGTTATTAAAAGCAAATAGCAGAGGCCCCACTGAATCCAGGCTCTGTTGACTTTCTCGGCAGGGCTTGTGACAAAGTGCTAAGTCCCTGGTGCTGCTCGCCCCGGGAAGCTGCAGGGAAGCATGAATAGTTCATGAAGCTTTTTCTGTTTGCCTGCTGAACCCTTAATAAAGTGGAACTTGCCACCTTTGGAAAAGTGCTCTTAGGTGGCTGAAGCTGTGAAGACCTCCAAGATACTGTGGGGCTGCCAAAATGTTTAGAAGCAGCATTGAGGGGTGTTTCCCAATGAGTTTGAGGACTCACTCTAGATGGGGACTGGAGGTGAGTCTCATCTCAGCCTGCCATTAGATCATCTCCCTGCCTCCCAGAAGGTGGCACAGGGGTCACTGACATGTTTTTGTAACTCTAGAACAAGATTGTGCCTCTCTCCTCACATCTGCAAATGTTCTAGGAACCCTCTGTGGTTGGTGAGTCCCCTCCACCCTGAATCTGCACTGTTATGTGGGGCCCAGGTTGCAGAGAGGAGAGGAGAGGGGACTACAGGTGCTTTCTCCACCCTGCTCAGATTCCAGGAAAGGTTCACGTCTGCCCTTCCCTGGTCCAGGTTCTCCTTCCCCAGAATTTCTAGTGGCTCACAGTGTGATTCAGTCACTATCTTGCTGCAAATATTTGGAGGTACTGCTGTTGAATAGGGCTTGTTCTGTGCAAATAAAAAATTAATAAGGTCCAGAAAGGTGATGGAGTCCCCTGACCTTGTGGTGACAACAGCCACTTGCATTGTCTATGCCAACTCAGTGTGGAGGACTGGGAAGAAAGGGGCACTCAGAAAGATTGAGATGGCAAAGGAGGTGCCTTGGCACACAGCAACTTCTGAAAAGAGCTTAAATTTTTAGTGTTAGTCCAGTTGCATCACTGAGCTTTAAACACTGTGCATAGTTGGGTTTCATGCGTGCAGCTTCCAATTTCATCTCCTCTGCCACTTTCTTCCACCATTATCTCCTGGTTCCTCCTCTGTTTACTGTCTCTCTGCCCTGGCCTAGGGCTTATGGTCATACAAACTTCTTACAAATCAGGCACTGTGGTGCAGAAGATAAATATGAACTCTCCAGTTGTATTCCTAAACTTCCTATCCTGGACCAGGCTCAGGGATCACTCCTACCCTTGTGATGGTGGGGATTGAACCAGGGCTGGCTCATAGAAAACAAATGTCTTTACTATCTCTGTAATAGCTCTCTAGCCCTTTACATTGTATTTTATTTTATTACTTTATTTAAACCCATCATTTACGTAGTTTTTCACAGTTCAGTTGTTTCTGGCATTTCATGTTCTAGCACCAATGCAACATTCTCTCCCACAATTGTCCCCAGTTTTCCATCCAGCTCCAAGTCTGCCCATGGCAGGCACAGAATAATTTATATTGTTTATTACAAGTAAATGGTAACGAAATTATCAAAAAAATAGCTTTAGTTGACAGAAAATTGTTATAATTGTTAAATCTCCCAATGAAGTCATAAAGTCATTTTCTGAAAGTTTCCTATCTCTAACCAAAGACTTTCCATATTAAAAAACAAAATGGGCCAGAGTGATAGCATGGAGGAAAAGTGTTTGCCTTGCATGCAGAAGGTCGGTGGTTCAAATCCAGGCATCCCATATGGTCCCCTGAACCTGCCAGGAGCGATTTCTGAGCATAGAGCCAGGAGTAACCACTGAGTGCTGCCGGGTGTGACCCAAAAACCAAAAACAAACAAACAAACAAAAACCAAATTAATAGCCTCTTTTTTATTTTCTTTTTTCTACTTTTTTAGCAGATAGGGACCAATTACCATATAGGGACTATATATAGTTTATTTAGAAGATGGGGGAGGAGGGATGTTTCCATGAGTAATGCATAACAGCTGAAATAGAGTTGATTATTCCAGGTTTCTTTACTTTGAAGTTGTAATTCAAATGATTTATGGCAACACAGATTCTTACATAAAGAATATGTCACACTTGCCTCCAATTTGGGAAAGCTGCATAGTACAGTGGCAGGGAATTAGATGCTCTCTGATCTAGGTCCTAACCAGGGTTCCAAAATATAGGTCATCGTAGTCAGCTGTGACTTCAGTTTTTGTCCCCCCTGTTAGGATTCGAGCAGATGACCTGACTGGCGCTGAGAGTCAAAGATCACCTCTGATAATATAAAATACAGAAGGGAGTTTATTCCAGCTAGTTGGGGCCAATTTTATGATAGAAAAAGGCCTGCATGAAACTAGCAAGCTGCTTATGTAGGGTTAGCTGGCTTTAGCAGGCTAAGTATTGCATTGATTAATACAAACAGTTTAACTTTCTCAAAGTCCTAACCCCACCACCCCTTATCTGGTCTGATAGAATTGGGGTAGAAAAACAAAATGCCCTTTATGATAAGGAGGCGTTGATTACTTTTATGCTTCTATGATACAAACTAACATCTCATTTTCTTGGAATTTGGCTTGGGAATGCCAGTGGGAACAGTATCTAAGAAAGCAGGGGGAAGTGGTGAATAAAACTTCCAAGCTGCTACAGGCTTGTTGCTCATAGCTTCAGGGTCTGGGGTCCAACAGTTCCACCCTGTGAGTGACAGAGAATATTCACAAATATGCTTTATACCACCTCACCCTGAACCAAGATTCCATGAAATCCCTACCTCATCTTCCCTCTCCTCTGTGAGTGCTCACTCACTAGATATTTAATAGTTATTTACTGTAATCTAGAAGGTGCTAGATCGAGTCTAGAAAACAAACAAGACTCTGTTTCTATCACTAAGGGATTCCTGAGGACTGACAAATAAGGTGTTATGTTCCAGGTAGCTCTGCAGTACTGCATTGTGGGATGAAATTTATCTTTATACGAATCCTAAGTCACCTTCAACCTCTGGGGATTGGATCTTTCTGGTTGGTAGGTTTGGATGCTGGGGAGAAGAACAGTGTGGGGCTTATGTTCAGTTTTGCTCATCTAATGGGAATTTGGGGCTGGCTAATCTGCTATTAAAACTTTAATTAGTTGTACTTGACACAATAAACATCAAGTGCACCAATATTAGTAATTTTAATGACTCGTGCTGAAGCCAGATGGGAGGGAAAGCCAGATTTGGTGGGATGTAAGCCCAGTGCTCCAGAATTTTGCAAAAGCAAGTGCAAGTTCTGCAGAATTTGACCATGGAGGAGGAACAATGCCAGAGTTTCTTTCCAGGGACAATTGCATGAAAATGGCAACCCTAGAATTATCTCCTTCAGACCCAGAAAGACAGAAATTGTAACTGTTCCAAATTTTGAATTTGAACTGAAGAACCTTTCAAAGGAAAAGGCAGATTGGTAGCACCAGGTGGCAGTGAAGGACTTGGACATGGGAATCAGGTCAATCGAAAATCCAGTCCTCACTCCCGGGCCTCCTGCAGTTGTGCACCCTGAGCCTCTCACTTTCTCTCTTGAACTTCACTTTCACCTGCAAACTGTCATCTCCCTTCTGTGTCATAGCAGCGATTTCCTGAGGTGTTACTCAGTGCTGAACACATTGGGCTGGCTATGATAGTTTTCATGAGAGGGCTGGGAACTTGCAGTAATAGAGTTGTGTGAGGCCTTGGGTTTGATCCTCAGTCCCTAAAATGTGTGGTGTGAGTGTGTGTGTGTGTGTTTGTGTGTGTGTGTGTGTTTGTATTAAGGAAACCAAAAACCTAAGAGGATATTTAGCATGGTAAGGATTTATCAGATGAGTTAAGGGTGATCATAATTGGGTGGTTACAGAACAAGAGTCTATGTCTTTTTGAGGTGCATACAAAGGTATTTATAAATGAGATATCATCTTCAGGGTTGGTTAGAAAATTGCAGGCTGATAATGGCTGGGAGTTAGACCATAAGTTCATAATAAAGTTGGATGATTACACAGAAATTCACTCTTATTATTATTATTATTTGAGTTTTTATAATAAAGTTGTGAAATTTGCATGCCAATAAAACTTTTGAGGTCAATAATGTCCTCTCCTTGCAGACATGAATAGGAGATGCTTGTTCTGGGGTTCACACATTGTGTAGGTCCCCGGAGAGAGAGGCCCATCTACTGCCTAGATCCATGGAAACCGAGCATTGCCAGTGGAGTGATTGACCCCATGTTCATTTTTCATTATATGCAGAGGTATTGCTAAAAAGGGGTGGGCATTCCCCATTACCATTTTTTAATTTAATAATAAATATTTATAAGTTATTGCTTAAAATTCCATTCATTAATGCTTAATTACTCTTTTCTTATGGAAATAAATTCTTTTTTAAAAATTTTATTGAGGGGCCGGGCGGTGGCGCTAAAGGTAAGGTGCCTGCCTTGCCTGCGCTAACCTTGGACGGACCGCGGTTCGATCCCCCGGTGTCCCATATGGTCCCCCAAGCCAGGAGCAACTTCTGAGCACATAGCCAGGAGTAACCCCTGAGTGTTACTGGGTGTGGCCCAAAAAACCAAAAAAAAAAAAAAATTTTATTGAGACCAATGTGAATTACAAGCCTTTCACAGTTATATTTAAGGTACCTAGTGAGAGTGAATTCCCACCACCAATGATGGCCTCCCTTTGCCACTGTTCTCAGCAAGCATCACATACCTCCCCCTGGACTGCTAGTATAACAGGTCTCTTTTGTGTATAGCTTGTGATTTGGGTCTCTTGATTCTATTGTCATTAACTTTGAGTTGGGTATTTAAGTCTGATCATTTTTTATTTCCACTCAATGCTCATAAGACTGCTTTGTCCCTTGGTATCTTTCACTTTTTCTTTCCTCAGTTTGTTGGAAGACATAGAAATATGAGGCAGAACAAGATAATTCATGTTCTACGGTTTTGATTTTAAAAAATGGAAAGCAGGCAGGAGCCCCTGTCTAAAAGCTATAAATATGAATTAATAAAAGGAGGGGGGCTTAGATGGTGAGGTTTTTTGATCTTTTGTTACAGAGGACTGACTTGGACAGCCACACTGAGCAGAACATTTTCTGAAACCACAAAGAAAGACTTTGGGGTTCGACAATGAACAGGTTCGGAGCCTGTAGTCAGGCTCATGATGGTATGCTTCAATGGTGGAGACATCCTGTATCTCTTAGGCCAAAGGGATTTTGTTTCTAATTTCTCCAATACTTGAGGTGCCTATGCAAAAAAAAAAAAAAAGAAAGAAAGAAGAAAGAAAGAAAGAAAGAAAGAAAGAAAGAAAGAAAGAATGAAAGAAAGAAAGAAAGAAAGAAGGAAAGAAAAAAGAAAGAAAAAAAAGAAAGAAATTCTTTAACTGAATCACTGTGAGATACACAGTTACAGTTGTTCATGATTGAGTTTCAGTCATACAATGTCCAACACCCTTCACTAGTGCACATTTCTGGCCACCAATGTCCCCAGTTTTTCTCCTGCTCTCCCCACTACTTGCCTGTGTGGCAGACATTTTTATTTTCTCTCTGTTTTACTTTAGATACTGTCATTTATTTGATTCGCCACCTAGCCTGCATCAATCCCAGATCCATCAGGCCAAGATGGCTTGTCTGAGCTTCCCTGCCACCTGTGCTGAGGATGGAAAAAATGCCAAGACACTTCTCCAGGGTAAGGGGGGGTGGTGGGCTGCCAGAAGGATGACAACTGAAGTCACAGATGCTCCAGAAACCCACCCTTCTTCCTGGGGGAGAATTCACCCCACATTCAGGCAGCCTAGCAACATGGTCTTGTGATAATCTAGAACAGGGCAGAGAGTAGATAGGAAGATAGAGCTACTTGGGCTTACCTGGGTCAAATGTGGTCACTTTAACTTCTACTCGGCTGCTGGTGGTATTGGTTAGCTTTTTCGTGAACCTTCTCCACTCCAGATTTGAAGTGGGAGGTCATGGTCCCTGCATAGTAGATGCACTCTCTATCTATGCACCCACTGTGGCCTGGCCTAATTTTGGGTTGGGAGTATCTATGTCTAACTAAGGCAGTGAACACTGTTTTCTCACTTTCCTTGAGTGTAATATTTCTGCCTTCACTCCTAATAAATGGAAGAACAGTTCATTTAGCAAATACTGGGCTAAAAGTTAATAGAAGTGTTAAGCACTGATTTTGCATATAACCAATCCTGATACTATCCTTGGTACCACATATGGTCCCCCAACCACTGCTAGGTGTGAGAATACAGCCTGGATAGTTCCTAAGCACTGAAGGGTATTGGCCAACTTCCCTCATACTGCAAACAAACAAACAAAACATATAGCAAATTTTGGTTCTTGCTGTTTGTTTTGTATTGGTTTTTGTTTTTGGCACCAGGAAATTTGTTGTTGTTGTTGTTGATTTTTTGGCTACACCCATTTGATGCTCAGGGGTTACTCCTGGCTAAGTGCTCAGAAATTGCCCCTGGCTTGGGGGGACCATATGGGACGAGGGGGGATCAAACCGTGGTCCTGATCCTTGGCTAGCGTTTGCAAGACAGACACCTTACCTCTAGCGCCACCTCGCCGGCCCCTTTGGCACCAGGAACTTTTAAGGAATTTAATTGAATTTAGCTTAGTTCAATGTTCCCTGCCTTTCCTTTATTCCCAAAGACTTTGTCCCTGGAGCTAGAATGATGGCATAGTAGGTAGGGCAGTGGATAGGGCATTTGCCTTGCCTACGGTCAACCCAGGTTTGATCTCTCACATCCCAAAAGGTTTCCAGAGTGTGTCAGGAGTAATTTCTGAGTGCAGAACCAGGAATAACATCTGAGCCCAGCCAAGAATGGCCCAACCTCCCCTAAATAAAAGACTCTATAGTCCAAAAATTCCAAGGGGTATTTGTCTTCCAGGATACAGGAAAATACATATGACTACTACATAATACATATGGCATTAGTATTGCCAGTAATGCTCATCTATTCATTTCCTACTTCTCAGGAATCCAATCCTAGCCTGCCCATAACCTATTTGAAAGACTTTAGAAGCAGAAGAAGAATGTGATATTCTAGGCTGAGACTCAATACTGGGCTTGATGTTGAAAAGTCACTCCAGATCCCATAGAAGCAGTGGGTACTGACATTGTTCCTCCCCCAAGAGGCAAAGCACTGTGGGGCAAGGGAGCCATTGGAGCAGCCTCCACTTGCTGTTCACAGTTCAGGCAGGGACCATGGTAGAGAACAGATTAGGCTCCTATTTTATTTCTTTCTGCTTGAGCTGCAAAGAGCTGATATCTTGGTTGATGCTAAAGAAATTTTGTGCAAGTACAAAGAGGTAGGAAGAGATGTGCACATACATGGAAAGAGTGTCTGGTCTTGACGGAGTCTGGCCCACTCACCCTCTCTGAGGTGCCTTCATCTGGCTCACTTGGCTCCTCCTGTAACTCCTTGCCCCGAATCCCTGCAGAGATTGTGTTTGCGTTTGTGTCTAGCATCTGGCCTAGTGGTGCTCAGGGATCACTCCTGGTCATACTGGGGCAACAGACCAGAGACTGTGCTGGGGACTGAAACCATGTTGGCACATATATATAAGGCAAGTGCCCTGCCTGCTGCAGTACTCTTGGTCTCTCCCACAATGCTAGTACTTCTACCTGAAACATTCCATTCCCACACTCTTATCCCTTTCAAACAAGTTTGCTTTTCCTTAAAGTCTTAATTTTATTTAAACACAGCCTGATATGGTTTTAGAAGCCTCCTAATACCACAAAACTAGAACACCAGAGCATCCCTCTACTTCTGCACTGAACTTGTCAGTTGTTAGGAGGGACCCCCCTGGGCCCTCTTATTACCTCTTGGGAGCACCCTCTCTAAGGACTCTATGCTATAATGCCTTGGTCCATTTTAGCATTCAAACTTTTGTACACATATTTGTTTATTTTTGGTTTCTGGGCCACAGTCATCAGTGCACTCAGAAATTACTCATAACATGCCCAGGGGACCTATATGGGAAACTGGGGATCAAACTCGGGTTGGCCATGTGCAGGGCAAATGCCCTACCAGCTGTACTATTGCTCCTATTTTATTTTTATGCCTTTCTGTGAGAGTATTACACACCCAGTTTCATGTGTATGTCATGCCTTATCATGTGAACACAAACGATTACACACATTTACATGTGCATAGATAAGTGCTTTATTACAGATGCTACATTTTGCACAAGCAGTCACATCTGTTCCACATTTTTTAATCCTCTTCTATTCTGTGTTTGGAGATGCCTAATCAAGCCCCAATCAATGAAGGACCACAGTGACAGGATTTGGTCCCCCAGTGTCTTGATTAGCATCTTCCCAGGCTTGCTCATGATGTGTGTATTGGAGCTGGCTGGAGGTGGGTCTGGGGCACGGTGCAAAATAATATCCCAGCACCTTGTGAGAAAGTAATTTCTTTTCCATTTATTTTTTAGTCATTCTGATTTTATCAGAGAGAAAAGTTGGCTTTGGTGGCAGGCTTTAATCGCTGCTTTCACATGCCTGGCCTGTCTCCTGTAAGTGGGGGGAGTTTGGGGGAGAGGGAAGGAGGGAGAGAGAGAGAGATAGAGAGAGAGATCAGGCAAGCAGCACTCCAGCTGAAATTTAATAACATGTTTTGTTTTTTATTGCATTCACTCCTAGCTTCACTTTTGCCTTTTGTGGCAAGAGATATTGATTTTTTTCCCCTTTGTGGAAATGATCCCCAGTTTTCTTTGAAAATAAAATCATACAAGTTAAAAAAATGTGTGTTTACTTTAATGAAAAACGTAAAGGAAATTCTATTCGTTATTATGATGGTGGTTCTTGAGGCACTGAATATTGTTTTTTGGAGGGTCTGAAATCACTCACTCGCTCCCTCAAGCTCCTCTTCAGATGAGCATAGACCCAGAAGCCTGAGGAGATGCAGCCATGTCTGGAAAGTGACTAAAACTCAGGTTCTGAGGGGCACCAGAGGGTGAGCCCTGCTCGGATTGCAGACCCTCCTTTTTGGAAATGGATGTGATTATTAGAAAGATGCCTTCCTCTGGGCCAAAGAGAGGGTTTGCCGCCCATTTTTGCTTCTTTCCCTTGAATTACACAGGGCAGACACAGTAAGCAATGTTCCCTCACTCGGAGTCCCCAAGTCTATGGCTAATGGCTACTCAGGTAACATTGGAAGGCCTTGCAGAGGGCAGATTTAAAAGTCACAGCAAAATCTTGTTTTCTGTGAGTAGTAATGGAGGTAAAAACACTGCTTTGTGGTGTGTATGTGTGGGTATACACACATGAACACACAACATATATATGTGTATATATGTATGTGTGTGTGTATATATATATATATATTCCCCTTTGTGGAAATGATCCCCAGTTTTCTTTGAAAATAAAATCATACAAGTTAAAAAGTGTGTGTACATACACAAACACACACACATATACATACATATATATATATAGGTCCTCTACCTAAATGTGGATGTGTTGCAACAGTCTCTCTCTGCAAAGAATTTGTGGGTTTTCCATTTATTTCCCATAGGAATCCTAGGTATATCATCTTGTTAATGAAAGAAGATATTCTGAGCCCATCAGTAGTAATTTCTGAGTGCAGAGCCAGGAGTAACTCCTGAGCACTGCTGAGCGTTTGTTGAGAAACAAACAAAAAAAGGAAGAAGACATGTAAATAATGTGTGGAAGTTATGGACAATATATGGGCTGGGGCAGGACTGGGGGGATGGCAACTGCTCCTTTAAAAACTTCTTTCACTGGGAAAAAAATCTTCTTTCACTGGAAAGAGGAAAGAGATGGTGAAGTTTGGGAAAGCGGCAGAAACTTAAATAACAGAAACCTCTTTTCCAGAGGTGAGGTGTCAGGACCAAGTAGGAGGAGAGTAGGTGATGGCATTGAGGAAAAAGATATGTGGAAAGATCCAGAAACCAGCAAGTACTCTCCAGCACAGAAATTGGAAAGAAGTAGGACTCATGCAACACTGTCAGAACTACCTCTGTTCCTCACATTTGCCAGTCATACTCTCCCTGAAAAATCCATGGGAAGCTGAGACTTTCCTAGTTCTAACAGAAATTCCATGGGGGATTAAGATAAGAGAGGCTATAGCCTTCTTTATTCTGTTTTTGATATTTGGGCCACACCTGGTGGTGTTCTGGGGTTACTCCTGATCTAGTGCTCAGACCCACTCCTTTCAGACTTGGATGGCCATATGGGATCCTGGGGATCAAACCCAGATCATCTGTACAAGGCAAGTCCCTACCCTCTGTGCTATTACTCTGGTTTCATATTAGGGCCTTCTTGATAAAATCTCTTTGGCAACTGCCAGATGACAGATACACAAGGAAGTGCCACCTGCTTCTGATGTTATGTTATGTGTCTGCAACCCCTTTGGTGTTGGTTTTGCACTTGAGTGACTTTCCTGATGACATTGTTCCTATGGTTAGTGTCAGCTGGCACCTTCTGAGCCTGACTTTCTGTGTATCAGTGTGTGTGCTCATGCATGCCCAAGCCAGTAACTCCCATTGATATTCAGCTGTAGTCTAGTATATCAAAGCTCTGAAACCATTTTCCAGCCTCACAGATGCTCAGGGGGCACTTTGGAGCATCAGCAAACTGCAGGGCACAGGGAAGGAGGCCACCTCAAGGGTTTGTGTCTGTGTTACTCCAGGTGTGTGACTAGGCATTTGTAGCAGTTCCCTCCAATTACAGGAAGCCCATCACTGCAAGAAAGGAATTTATCAAATAACTGAGGAGCACAGTGTAAGAAACACTTCATTCTGGGTTGAAATGAAGGAAGCATGAAATGAGGGTTTGAAATGAAGAAAGGCATTTGATCTGGCCCCAATTAGGTGGTGTGGAGTGAGGATGAAGGAATAAGGCAAGGATTTGCCAGTTGGAGGTAACAGTATGAATACAGATTTGAGAAAATATTTTCCTGGGGAATCATGCCCCTGAAAAGTGGATGCACAGATCACCACTTGTGTGTATGATGATATATAATAAATACCTGTATATGGTATATGTGTATATATGCACATGGTAATATATATAGGGGATCATATGCATAAGGTACCATACTATCGGTATATGGTAGTAGAACTACTGTGTATATGATGTATGAAGGGGTGATCGCATTGGCAGAGAATAGCCATGTACTCTATTCAGGGAGCACAGCACAGTAAGGCAATGAAGGAATCACATAGAAACTGTGGGTGTCGCAGTACAAAGAAAATGCCAGAAAGCAGTTCATACAGATAATTAGATCTGCTTCATGGTTATCAGTTAATAAACACCTTTGTCAAGAAAGTCACATCAAGCTATACTTTGCTTTTCATATTGGAGCGTGAGGGAGCCTTTAAAGACATGTGGACAAATGTCCACCTGAGGAAATCTGTGCCCAATCAAGTGTGAGTTTCTCTGGCACTTCTCACAATCACAGTTGGCAGAATTTTGGTTGGCTTTTGAGAATCAGTAGTGTGCTTTAAGCAGCTCAAAGCATGTTTTCTATTGCAAGAGGTGATCTTCTTTCTAAAAATAACCCAGAGTTGGCACTTGAAACCATCGAGCAGAACCGTGTATCCATCCTCACAGTTCCACTGCCTGCCCAAAATAGAGCCTTCTGGTCATTTGCCAGTAAAAGGTGGCAGCGCTGTCTGCTGGTTTGAGTTGACTTTATTCAAATAGTTGAAACACAGGGCGTTGATGGTAGGGAAAATCGAAAAGCTGTACCCATCTGCCATAGATAATCACTGCTGATGTTCTGGTATATTCTAACCATGTTGCCAGCAGACCTTAGTAGAGCCAATGAATAATTGGTATAGACCTTCAATATAGACTGCTCCATCTGCATAGAGTGTCCTAGAGGTAGGGATTGTGGGTCTTACTTCCAAAAGTGTCCTCAGAGGTGAGAGGACAAGCATGGACAGGCCTCAGCTTTAGCTCTGGGGCAAGGGTAGCCTTGCTTGGGTCAGCAAGCAGCCTGGCTCCCAGCCTGTGTTCAGAAAGAGGGAGGTGAAAACAGAGGCATGCCTACTGCTTCCATCCCATCACCCTGCAGATTGACCCAGGCCACAGAAGGTACCCCACACAACTGGGGACATTCAGGATGCTCAGCTCCCTGATTATAGACCTTGGCCTTGACATTAAGCTGAACTGGACCTCTGGCATTGACTATAAGTCATGACTAGGGCTCTACTGGATGACCTCGTGTCTTAGTGAGCATCCAAGGCAAACATGAGATCCTGAGCTTAACCCTGAGTGCAGAGAACCTGATGGCCCCATGGGGTAGAGTTTCCTGAACCCACAAGAGAGAAAAATAATTTCTAGAGAGCAGAAAGAGAGTGTAAGGGGTAAGACTCTTGCCTTGCATGTAGCCAAACCTGGTTCAAATCCTTGGTAGCCTATATAGAAGCCTGAATACTACCAGAGGTCACTCTCAAGGACAGAGCCTGGAATAGCTCCTGAGCTTAGTTGGGTGTGCCTCCTCCCAAATTAATTTCTCATTTACAATATGCTTAGGGAAAAAAAATCCTTCAATATCAATCTAAGATAAAGGTAGTAGAAACTTTATCAAAATCACCTCCAGAGCATCAGTTTTTTTGTTAGAGTCTTTCAAATGCTAAATACTGCTCTAAATTATTATAGACACATCTGTCTATCAAACTGTTTTTGCGGAAGAGAGTTCAAGACACTTTTTCAGTTTATGTGTAATGTGTGTGCATGGATAAATTACTCAATTTTTCCAGTTTGCATTCTTTGTCTGTGCTGCTTAGTATGGAATTGCATGCTGCCCAAGGTTTAATGCCCTGTCCTTGTCATTAATAACATATTAGGAATATATTTATGGCCAATGAAAACAGCTAGTCATTGCTTAATGATGGGAACATGTCCTGAAAGATGTGTCTTATTTTTTCTTGTATGTAACAAAAAATTACAAAACCCCCTATACTCCAAGATTATATTTGGGGAACCTGCCCTGCCTGTGCCCTGTCATTTGCTGAAATGCTATGAGACCCTTGATTATGTATCAAGATTATCATTCTTTTTTGTTTTGTTTTGTTTTTGGATCATACCTAGTGACGCTCAGGGGTTACTCCTGGTTATGTACTCAGAAAACACTCTTGGCTTGGGGGACCATATGGGATGCCGGGAGATTGAACCACGGTCAGTCCTAGGCAAGCACGGGCAAGGCAGATGCCTTACGGCTTGCACTACCACTCCAGACTCAGGATTATTATTCTTTTACACAAAACTTTAAGATTTATCTCTTTCCTTTGGAGTCACAAATGACTCTGACTCAGCAGTGCTCAGGATTCACTCCTGATTCTGTGCTCAAGGATCACTTCTAGTAGTGGTCAAAGGATCATGTGCAATGCCAGGTTTCAAACCAAGTTCAGTCACATGTAAGGCAAGTGCCTTAATCCTTATGCTATCTATCTCTCTGCCCTGAGAGAATGTTTTTAACCTATTTAGACCTATGAAAAGACTAAACTTGCAATGGAAGCAATTTTCAAACCAGTTCTTCCCACCATATCCACCTGTTGTGCGCCTGGTGCTCAAAAAGGAATTTTTAGAAAAACTTGAAAAGACAGGATCTGGGGGCCAGAGAGATAGCATGGAGGTAAGGCATTTGCCTTGCATGCAGAAGGATGGTGGTTCAAACCTGGGCATCCCATATGGTCTCCCAAGCCTGTCAAGAGTGATTTTTGAGCATAGAGCCAGGAGTTAACCCCTGAGTGCTGCCGGGTGTGACCCAAAAACCAAAACCAAAAACAAAAACAAAAACAAAAAACAAAAAGATAAGATCTTCTTGAATTTAGGCTCCTTACCTTAAGCTAGGAAGGGCCAAAAGTGAAAATCTATTCAGGAATGATTCAGTAGAAGAAAGTGTTGGTTTTATACATGCTAACCTAGGTTTGGCAGCTCTGCTATCTGCAGTCCCTGGCATGACAGCATGCTGCTGTCTCAGTGCATAGTCAAAGACATGTAATCAGGAGGACCAAAATGATGCTTAGACACCACAACCAAGACCCCCCACAGTACACCCTGGCTGCATTCCAGACAATGGGAATACCCCAGATACAGGAGTGATAACCACAGTTGCTAACAGAATCAAGAGTCCAAGCACCACATCCAAGAGTGGTGTGTGTGTGTGTGTGTGTGTGTGTGTGTGTGTGTGTGTGAGAGAGAGAGAGAGAGAGAGAGAGAGAGAGAGAGAGAGAGAGAGAGAGAAACCCAAGTCATTGCCACACCAGTGACAAAGGGAATGGAAGGGAAAATACAAAATAAAATATATAGGTATATCTGTTCTCAGGAATTACTCCTGGCAGGGTTGGGGGACCATATGGAATGTTGGGATTGAACCTAGATCAGCTGTAGTCAAGGCAAATGCCCTACCCTCTGTGCTATCTCTCTGGCCTGAAGGGGTTGGCTGCTTTCTCTCCCTACCCTCAAATGAAGAACCAGAAAGAAGATAGACACATTGCAGGGCAGTTTGATTGGGAGCTACCTGGGATGATGACAACTTGCTTCTCAGAGCCTCTTCCTTAGGATATGAGTATTTAAGTCATTTGTAAGTCAATTGGTGTCTTTGTCATTTCTTCTCATGTGTTTTTAAGACACTGTTCTGCATCTTTCCTAGTGTTACTGTTTAGGAGAGTTCTCTCTCTCTCTCTCTCTCTCTCTCTCTCTCTCTCTCTTCCCCTCCCCCTCTCTCTTTCTCCAAACTATCCATAATAGCACAAATACTCCTGCTCTCCATTCCTACCAGCTCTATCTTGCCTACTAGCATGCGTTGAACATCTTTTCAGATATACCCTATTCAGATATGGACATTTTTATGTGTGAAATATATAGTAATTATTTCTACAAAAATAAAATCACACTGGTTTATAGTTGCCTCATAAAACCTTATATCACCCTGTAAATTTTTCTTTGCTATTTATTTTTCATGGTGATATTGCTTGGGCCTTGGACTACATCATAATTTCTTTAAACAGTGTCCTGCTGATGGCATTGAAGTTCCCTGTTATCCTGCTTACTTGGTGGTTTTCTGTGTTCAAGAAACTGATCTGCATTATCCTTGTGTTTTTGCTTAGAGGGCTTTTCTCTGCCTCTGTCTTACTTTTGGGCCTTATTAACCATGTTAACACAGATACTCTGAAAACTCAGTGCATCTGTGAGAAAGTGGACTCTACTTCCCATCCCCATACCTATAATAGATATTGGTAAGATCTATAGATTGTCTTTTGATTATGGCTTTGCTTGAACCTTTCCTACAGTCCTTTCTCAGTAGAGAAAGGACATAGAGCTCAGCATGGGCCATATCACACACAGGCCCAGATTTCCCCTATAGCAGTATAACTTCTCCTCCAGGGGCAAGTCATCATTCAATCAGCAAGACCTCTTCATTTAGTTAGGGAAGGGTCATACCCTGTGGTGCTCAGGATTACTCCTAACTTGGTTTTCAGGGGACATATGGCACCCTGAGCAAATCTGGGCCTTCTACCTGCAAAGAATGCACTCAACTTCTTGAGTTATTTCTCTACCATCTTTCTGGAAAATAGGGACTAACCAGCAAGACCAATAACTAGAAATGCTCAGGATAGCTTTGAGCATATAGACAGGAGCTCTACCCCTGTACCACCTCCCAGGGGTAGCCTGATTTACAGACTCTATCCCAGGGAGTGTAAAATGTTATTTCTACATTGTATTCTTACACCCCCAAGCTCTGGCATTAAGCCTATTATTTGAATATTTGTTAAATCCTCTGTCTAGACCACTCCATTTCTGTACTCTGTCATTTTCTTTCAGTTATTTTGGTTGTTTTTTGTTTATGGTTTAAATCCACAGTGCTCAGGGGTTACTACTTACTCTGAAGTCAGGAATTGCTTCTGGTGATGCTCAGGGGACTGGCCATATCGAATGGGGATCAAATCTAGGAGGGTTGCCTGAAAGGCAAATGCCCAACACCCTCTTCTGTTTCACTCACTGGCCAGAGTTTTGTTTTGCTTTATTTATCTTGTTTTGTTTTTAATTTCCAAAGTAACCCATGTTCACCACATTAAAAAAAAATTCCCAATGCTAGGGAAAAACCTCAAATGAAGGAATCTTTAAAAATCTTTGTCTGGGGCCGGAGAGATAGCATGGAGGTAAGGCATTTGCCTTTCATGCAGAAGGTCATTGATTCGAATCCCGGCGTCCCATATGGTCCCCCATGCCTGCCAGGAGCAATTTATGAGCATGGAGCCAGGAATAACCCCTGAGCACTGCCGGGTATGACCCAAAAACCACCAAAAAAAAAAATCTTTGTCTGTTTTCATCACCTTTTATGCTGCTCCCACGCGTCTTTCTCATTAGTGTCTAAAGCAAGTGCCTCAAACTGAAATGCAGCCGTGGACAAGGCTGGGACTCATCTTCCTATCTGTGTTCTTGGTCTTTTCTGTACCACCCAAGATATAGTATATCTCAGTAACAATTTACTGCCAAGAAGATTGGGAAGTAAGGTGAGTTCCGGAAGCCACGCCACCTTTCACAAGCACCTGTAATAGATACTGGTGTGACATATGCATTTGCTTTTGCTGGTGGCTCTGCATGAACCTGTGGTCCCAGGTCCTCCACTGGAAAGCAGATGCTGATGAAATTCACCCTCTTCTACATGATTTGGTTTCAAAGCCATTCAAATCTACTTAGCAAAGTGATTGCAGGAAGCCCTAGGAAGCAGTTATTAGCTGAGGGAGATTGGTTTACCCGTGCGATTGGTTGCTCTGCATGTTCATTATCCACAGGTCCTGTGCTCCCAGAGTCAATATCCTCTGGATTCTTGCTGAGCTGGGCATTGTGGTGAAATAGAGCCAGGTGCTATTCAAATCCCAGAGGCTAACAATAGCTGCAATAATAGCTACTAAGTATCGAATGTTATGCAGGGGTTGTTTTACATCTCATTTAATCATCATCAAAACTGTAGGTGGAAAGTTGTTGTTTTCTCCAGGTTCTAAACTATATTCAGCCTCAGGGAGGTAGATTGGGTCCACCAAGGTCACGCATGCGGCAATTAAGGAGCATCATCTAGCTTTGCGCCCAGTGAGTTTTGTTACAAACCATGCTCCCTTTTTTAATTGTTCCTTGTCTCCTTACCCCACTGTCCTAAGATCATTCCTCTATAGAATAAGAAATTTCAATCATAGGAAGAGAAGCTTGGGGTGCCTTGTCTTATTCACCGATCCGTTGAAACTTTGGAAACACCTCCTCTATTTTTGTTTGTTTGTTTTGTTTTGGGGCCATTCCTGGTAGTGTTCAGGGTTACTCCTGGCTCCGCATTCAGGGGTCATTCCTGATGGTGCTGGGGGACCATATGGCATGCCAGGGATTGCCTAGTGTGGGGTGTAAGAGATCTCAGGTGTTTAAAGAAATGAAAGTTGATGGTATCTGATAAAGGGGGTATAGAACTCCATCACTGTTTCCCCCAGTCCCCAACTGATCCTGAATATGGTCCTACCCAGAGGGTTTCACTAGCCCATGTGGCTCCAGTGAAAGAAATTGCTGATAAACCATGTCTGCGGGCTCAGGACTTACAGGCTGCTTCCCACGGGAGGTTTTTCTCTGCATTCTGCTGACACAGCTCGTGCCATAACTTCCCCCCATTTTATAGGATGCATAAATCTCTGGGCTTCCTCCTCCCATTACCTTCCCTTGCCCAAGTTTCTTTCCTGTATTTTGGGTCTTGAATGGGCTTTAGAAACAAAGAGATAACTTTCAGGACACCAAGGATTTTCTGAAAATTGTATGTGTGTTTATGTGATGTGTGTGTGTGTGTGTGTGTGTGTGTGTGTGTGTGTGTGTATACGCCAAGGCTTAGTTTGGGTTTTTAGCTTCACATTTTATAGCACTGTAGCCTCAGAAAAACAAATTTGTCTTCTACAGGTCTGTAAAAATGAAAACGCTGCTAGATTTTGTTCTCATTTCTTTGAACACAGATGCAGGAGAAAATGCTTTCAAGCTTCCTCGGCGGGATCTAGAAATGCCCAGTCAATGTCAAACCTTTGAACTGGTGAAATTATGGCTCCACCTATTATTCCATAGACTTAGATAGCAGGTCTATGATCAGGAACAATGGCCCATATGTCTTTTGCTCCTTTTCAGGTCTCTGTCATGTTGCTGGGTTTTTCCTGACATAGTTGGTGTTGGGGAAGAAGGGGTGGACTTTCCTAGGTTAGGGAACTGAGGCTCAAAACAGACCCAGACCAGCCAGCTAGGAAGTCTTGGAAAAATGACTGCTGGCTTGAGGCAGTACAGAGAGAGATTGATTGTTTATCAGGATTGTGTCCTGCCCAGAGGGGTTATATGCTCATGGTCAGACCCAGTGGAGAGTCAGAAAGGCTTCCTGGAGTGACATTAGTAAGGCTGAAGACTTGGGGTTGGGGTGAAGAGTGGTGGAGAGAACAGGCTGTCCAGAGAGTCCAGTGGTGGTACATAGAGAGGCATCAGATGTGTTCCAGTTCCTGGGGATGGGGAAGTAGGAGAGGCTGGACTCCTCTGGCTACAAGAGTCTGAGATAAGCACAGGCCCAAGGCCAATTTCTAGAATTCCTCCTTCCCTTCCCCAAGTGGAGGTAAATGTTCAAAGAAAACTGTAAGGAATGGAGCAGAGAATTCAGTTTGGGTTCCTCTCACATACTTGCTAACAAGCTGGGTAGGGTGTTAAGTGAGGAATAGTCCAGCCAGACACAGAGCAGACTCACAGGGATGAAGGAAAGGAAGACTGAGTTAAATCAATCCATTTTGAAAACAATTTCTTGTGTGTGTTTATGTGTGTGTGTGTGTGTGTGTGGTTTTTGGGTCACACCCAGCAGTGCTCAGGGGTTACTCCTGGCTCATGCTCAGAAATTGCTCTTGGCAGGCACGGGGGACCATATGGGATGCTGGGATTCGAACCGATGACCTGCATGAAAGGCAAACGCCTTAACTCCATGCTATCTCTCCAGCCCCTGAAAACAATTTCTTTTATTAGTTTTGTTCTGGGGCCAAACCCAATGGTGCCCAAGGCTTGCATTTGGCTCTGCACACTGGAAGTACTCAGGGAACCTTATGGGATCCTAGGGGTTGAACCTGAGTTGGCTGTCAGAAAGGCAAATGTACTACCCATCGTGCTATTGCTCCAGCTTCTTGAAAATTCATTTTTAACATGTTACTTGGTCAAGTATTGTTTTAGTTTTAGATAAATTCTTTAATTGAATCACCTTGAGATACACAGTTACAAAGTTGTTCATGATTGAGATTCAGTCATACAATGTTCAGCACCCTTCACCAGTGCACATTTCCCACAAACAATGCCCCCAATTTTCCCCCTCCATGCTCTTGTCTCTGGCACATATTCCCTTCTCTTCCTTTTTTTCCTTTTGGTTTGCAATATTGTTACTGAAATGGTACTATGTATATCACTTTATCTCCTTTCAGCACCCAATTCTTGTCCAGAGTGATCATGTCCAACTCTCATTGTCACAGTGCTCCTCTCTCTTTCCTAATTGCATCCCTGCTCTTTGTGGCAAGTTTCCTAGGGTGAATTGGTCCTCCTGGCCCTCCTCTCTATTGTCTTTGAGTATTATTACCATACTATCTTTTTTTTTTAATATCCCACAAATGAGTGTGATGTTTTAACTGCTGGTTGTTCCCAACAGGTCTGGTTGGGGTCACAGCCTTCCTTGAGAGCTGGGACTCGCTGACTCATCCCCCTCATTTTCATTACCAAGAGAGCTCAGCCCCCAACCAGCCACCCCTGGTCAGCTCCTTCTCTCCCCTTGTTCTCTGACACCTCTAATTAATACTCCCCTTTCCCATGTGTGAGAGAAGAGAAAAGGCCCTGGCAGATTCTGAGCAAGGCTCCCCTGAGGATGGAGAAGGGATGGAGCAAGGAAATGGAACAGCTCGAGCTATGACAGCTGAAATAACCAGGTAGCTGTCAGAAGTGTCCCTTTGACCTGAATTATTGCTCTTTGGAGCCTGGTGCCTCTGGAAACTTGCCTGGATTTCTTCTAACCTCTCCATGGGGATCAAAAGCTTTGTTTGCTCTGAATTTTTTTTTAAGCCATTAGTTGGACGCCTTCCCTTTAGTGCAGGTGAAATGAGGTGGCCGGGTATCCTGTTGGGTGCTGCTAGAGGTGGCTTTTTGCAGATTCTTTGTTTCTCTGAGGCTCTGGCTTATAGAAAAGCAGTCCAGGACAGAGAAGGCATGAAAACAGTCTTATGGACTTGGGTGTTTGTTTTGCCACTAGTGCTGTGGAGGATAATTGAATGAGGGTGAAGGAGGAGGGTGCCATCCTACTGCCTCTTTACCTCGTTCAACTCAGAAATCTTTCCCATGAAAAGAATCTGAGCATTTTGAGGACTTTCCAAACAGCAGGAAACAAAGTGAAGAGCCTCTAGTGATTGCACACCCTGGCTTCTTTGTCAGGACATCCCCCATTCCTGACACCATGGTCTTCCTTGGGTCTTAGAATTAAGGCACTGGGAACTGTCTGGGAAACAGACAGGCTATGACGGGGCAGCCTCACACAGACACCAGGTCCCCTTGGCTCTCTGGATAGTTGTTTCTGGAGCTGCTGAGGTGCAAGCACACAGAGTGAGGGCTTATTCAATGGTTTAAGAGATGTTATATTAAAAAAAAAATTATGGGGCCAGAGAGCAGTAGGGTGTTTCCCTTGCATGCAGCCAATTCTGGACAGACAATGGTTTGAATCCCAGTATCCCATATGGTCCCCTGTGCCTGCCAGAAGCAAGTTCTAAGTACAGAGCCAGGAGTAACCACTTAGTGTCACCCCCCCATATAAATAAAAAATAATTATAGCATCTTGATTTAGAAAGTTGTTCATAATACAGTTGTTTCAGGTAAGAAATGTTCAACCATCAATCCCACCCCTTCCGTCCACCAGTGTCCCCAATTTCTCACCCACCACCCAATCCTGCCTCCATTCAGGCACAAACAAATCAACTTCATATTGTTTGTCACACACAAAAGCAGGAATGTGGGAAGAAAGGAACTTCCAGTCACTGCTGGTGGGAATGCCGTCTAGTCCAGCCTTTATGGAAAACAATATGGAGATTCCTCAAAAAACTGAAAATTGAGCTCCCATATAATCCAGCTATACCACTCTTAGGGATATACTCTAAGGAACACAAAAATACAATTCAAAAATCTTTTCCTCACTCCTATATTCATTGCAGTGCTATTTACAATAGTCAGACTCTGGAAACAACCAAGCTGCCCTTCAACAGATGAATGGCTAAAGAAATTGTGGTACATATACACAATGTAATATTATGCAGTCATCATGAGAGATGAAGTCATGAAATTCTCCTTTACATGGATATACATGGAATCTATTAGGCTGAGTGAAATAAGTCAGAGAAAAAAAGATAGACACAGAATAGTCTCACTGATTTATGGGTTTTAAGAAAAATTAAGGACATTATTATAATAATGCCCAGAGACAACAGAGATGAGGGACAGAAGGACTAGCTAACAATATGAAGCTCACCACAAAGAATGGTGAGTGCAGTTAGGGAAATAACTACACTAAAAACTATCATGACAATTTAGATGAGTGAGAGAAGTAGAATGCCTTGTCTTGAATACAGGCAGGGTTGGGAAGGAGAGTTGGGGGCATTGTTGGTGGGAATGTTGCACTGGAGAAGGGGAATTTTTTCTGTTTATGACTGAAACCCAACTACAATCATGCTTGTAATATGGTGCTTAAATAAAGGTTTTATTTTAAAAAATTAAAAAAAAAGGTCTGCCTATAAAAATTTCTGGGGTGGAGAGATAATATAGCAAATGGGTAGGGCACTTACCTTGCACATACTTGCCTTTATCTTGTTTTGATTTGCAGCACCCCATATGGTCTCCTGAGCCACATCAGGAGTTATTCCTGAGCACAAAGCAAGGAATAAACCTTGAGCATTGCCAGGCATGATCTCCCCAAAACAAAATAACAAAATATTATCATATTGTGTTATATCAGAATGCTCTTCATGTTGAAGGACAGAATACTGGTTGAATTTTTCCACCTGTAGTTGATAGCTAACCATTTAAAGTAGAATACAGAAGAGTATATTCTGTGGAACTAAAAATTATATTAAGTTATATGTTATAGTTCATGAGAATGCATTGAGTTATAACTAATAATTAAAAACAATTATTTACTGTTGCTAAATGAAAGAGGGATTATTTTCTCACATGACAAGATAGTGGAACATTGGAAACTGCTTCCAAGACTCTCATGGTCTAGGCATAACAGGGCCACATCTCTGCAATCTATTAATTTTCCACTGTTGAGCACCGTAAGGTCACAAAATGGCTGTAGTGCTACAGGCATCAAGTCTATATTCCTAATGAAAAGAGTATAGGTGGCACCTAATTAAAAACCTGCTACTAATAAAAGAGCTCTTATCAGAAGCAGAAGCTTCTTTTCAAGTCTCCGGCTGATGTCTCTTCATATCTTAGGAGCCAAACTCATGTCATGTGGTCATTCCTTGTTGTCAGAAATGTTAATAAACTGAGTGTTTAGCATTTTAAGACTGTCAGGCACAGGCAGACAAGGAACTGAAAGTTTGGAAATGAATCAGCCCACAGGTTGAATCAGAAAGTTTGGAGATGAATCAGTCCTACCACACAGCATCAAATATACACTAAGAGTTGGCAGAATAAAATTGACAACATGGGGCATATGTGGTGCCAGTAATTCAAACCAAGGGGGAAGGATGCAAGACAAGAGTCTTAACCCTTCTACTAGGCATCCAGCCCAGCATTAACACTATTATAACCATGTTACCAGCACTGCAATTACACACACACACACACACACACACACACACACACAAACACAGCTTCTCAAGAGGGAATATTTGGGTCATTATATTTCAGGAATAATCTACCTCTGGAAACTATTTTTTAAAAAAAAGCTGCCATTGAGTCCAAGAGTAGTACTCATCTGGTATCAAATAAACCAAATTCTTAAGAATCTGCCTCTTGGGGCCGGTGAGGTGGTGCTAGAGGTAAGGTGTCTGCCTTGCAAGCACTAGCCAAGGAAGGACCGCGGTTCGATCCCCCGGCGTCCCATATGGTCCCCCCAAGCCAGGGGCAATTTCTGAGCGCTTAGCCAGGAGTAACCCCTGAGCATCAAATGGGTGTGGCCCGAAAAACAAAACAAAAAATAAATAAATAAAATAGAATCTGCCTCTCTTCAAGTCCCAAAAAGCCTTCATAAATATTCCAAAGAGGTTGGAACATGACCTAAAGTAACCCTGTTATATTTGTGTTCTGGATTAGAATCTACTGTTTCTGATGGGGAGGGTTGGAAGAAGCATGTCCCCAAGTCTGGCATAGTGTAGCCCAGAATTGACAGACTAGCTCATTGCTACAGATGACTAAATGCGACTTGCCGCATGATTAGAAAAGATAGGAGTTGCTGGCATGGGAGACCAGTTCTGGATTCTGCTGGTGATGAAGATGAAGAGCACTATGTTTAGTCAACAGGCAGTTTTGGCATTGTCAGAAATCAATATTTTCTTTTTTTATTTTAATTTATTGAAACCATTGTGATTTATAAAGTCCTTCATAGTTGGATTTTAGACATACAATGAATCAGGGCCAACCCCTGATTCAGTGTCCACCTCTCTCCACCAATGTTACCAGAGTGTGTCTTATGTCATCACCATTTTCCCTCTGGTCTACTGATATAATAGGCCCATTTTAAGTTTAGATTGTTATAGTTTGGATCTCTTGATTCTGTTGTTGAGTTTGGCCTTGATATTTACTCCTATACCTTTTTATCTCCACCATTGGTCCTGAGACCATTTCACCCCTGGCCCCCATATTCCTTTTTCCCCTTAATTTTATAGAAAAATTTAGATTATGACATAAAACAAAGTAATTAGTGTCCCAAGGTTCTATTAAAAAAGTGGAATCCCCTATCTTAAAGATTTTTTAAAAGGGGGTGACAGTTTTTTTTGCATAGGCACAGCAAAAGTTGAAAAAATATAGAAAGGAAAAACCTTTGGCCTAAAAACAGGTGTCTCTACCCATGAAGCATCCTGACATAAGACCAACTAGAGGCTCTGGTCATATTAAGTTGTCTAACCCATAGTCTTTCTTTATAATCTCTGTAAAAGTTCTTCACAATCATGATTGTCACAGTCAGGCTTCTGTAATTAGAGATCTTGATTTTTGCACAGATCCTATCTTGAAGTGAGGGTGTCAGGGTATCTTCTGGTTTTATCTCACCATTAGATGAGGCAGGGACCCCCACCCTGAAAGAAAGTTGTTTCTATTTCCAAGTCAGTAGAGAGTTATATGAACCTACTCTGGAGCAAGTCGGTGCCAGGGCAATATTAGTGCAGTCCCTGGTAGAAGTTCAATTCTTGGTTCTAGTGCAGAAAACCATGCCGGTTCCAAAGATGGGATCCAAGGTTCTGGAGAACATCCAGCATCCAATTGACTGAAGCCTAGTTTATTTTCGAAGAAGTCTATTAAAAATTTATGTGATATGTATAAGATATGGAAAAGACTGATTGTTTTGAGAATGATGTATACAATTTAAACTTGGATACTTTGAGTTCTGATCTGAGGTTCTAGCCCCTAGCAGAGAAAAGTAGAACAAAAATTTTGTAACTTCTCTCTCTCTCTCTCTCTCTCTCTCTCTCTCTCTCTCTCTCTCTCTCTCTTTCTTTTTTTTTTTTGGTTTAAAACAGAAAGGATGGAAATATAAGATAATACCCAGCTATCAACCCCAAACAAAGGTGTTCCCCCAACTTCCTTTTCCCAGTAACCTCTTCCTTTAATATTTAAAAGCTCACTTGGATTACAGGACCTTCACCCACCCTGGCGAATTTGGTTCTGGAGAATAAAGAGTGAGCCGTTCTGGCTTGGGGGGTGGGGAGGATGCAGGGAGAGCATATGGCAGAGAGAGGCCATGAGGCAAAAAAAGCAGGCTGACACTGATAAATCTTGTCCTGATTGGCTTGATATTATTTCTCTGCTGCTACCCTGCTTCATTAGACTTATCGGCCTAAGGGGTTAGAGACATGGTACCTGGAGCAATCTCACCAACTTGTGGATATTTTTATTTTACAACAGCCTAATTCAAGTCACTATGACAAATGTTCAGGGTGAAAAGTCTCCGACAATATAAAATTTAGAAGTTTCTATCCCTATTACATAAGAACTTTCTGTATATAAGATTTCCTCATTTTAATGTGCCTATGCAAAAAGAAGCAATGCTACATGATATTACTGGTGCATATGGTGGTAAAAAATAACAAACTAAGCAATCCCTATAACCTGGTTCTAACATGATCTCAGAACCCCAGAGAAACTTATCTGCTAGAATTTTCTACTAACACATCCAAAGAGAGATGGGGAAAGTTTTCTTCTACATAAGGAAATCCACAATAAGAATTATACCTATTAAGGAAATACCTCTAAAGAAATATACAGGGGCCGGGCAGTGGCGCTGGAGGTAAGGTACCTGCCTTGCCTGCGCTAGCCTAGGACGGACTGCGGTTCGATCCCCCGGCGTTCCATATGGTCCCCCAAGAAGCCAGGAGCAACTTCTGAGCGCATAGCCAGGAGTAACCCCTGAGCGTCACCGGGTGTGGCCCAAAAACCAAAAAAAAAAAAAAAAAAAGAAATATACAAAGAAAATATACATATACCCTTTAATACTTTTGAAATAGTCTGGGGGAGTGATCAGGAAATACTTTCAAGCTAAGGGTCTCTCAAAAGCCAAATCTCGTAGCCAGCAACAGTCCACAGTGAAGAGAAATGGGTAAAAAAGAGGCTACTTAGAGTAAATCAGCACCAACTGTGGTGGCAGCTTCTTCCTGGGCTGAGGCAAGGCAAGCTGGGAGGCTGTTCTTTCACTTTGGGTGCTAGCTGGTACCTGGTTGGGGTGAAGAAAAAGTTAAGGAGTTAAGAACTGAAGGTAAAAAGGATTAAATAGGAAGAAATAACAGATTGGAGGTAAGAGAGAAAAGGATAGAAAAGGATTTGTAAAATTGTAAGCAGGGGAGTGGGAAAGGAAATGTTATATATAATGGGAAAGGACTATATGCAACACAAATAGACAATATAGACAGACCTTCAACAGACATAGAGATGACCACCACACACACACACACATGCAGAGAGAGAGAGAGAGAGAGAGAGAGAGAGAGAGAGAGAGAGAGAGAGAGAGAATGAAGATCAATCCATAGACTGCAGTTGAAAAACTGACCCAGGTAGAATGTGTCATTTCACTTAAAAAAAATATAAAGCCAGCAGATCTGATGGAAAGGCTTTCAAATTCATAGGCAAATTATAGTTGGTGAGGGTAAATTTTGCTGAAGAAAGTCTTCTGGGGGGGGGGGCACATCCAGTGACACTCAGGGGTTACTCCTGGCTATGGTCTCAGAAATTGATCCTGGCTTGGGGGACCATATGGGATGCCAGGGAATAGAACCTCAATCCGTCCTGGGTCAGCTGCGTGGAAGGCAAATGCCCTTCTGCTGTGCCATCCCTCCAGCGCAGTTTGGAGTTTTTTATTTCTATTTTTATATCCTCTTGATTCTTATCTGTGCTTCATTCAGCTCAATCGATGCTTTCTTTGAGTTCTATAAACATCCTTCATATTTCTTCTCTAAACTCCTTTTCTGAGAGGCTAAATAGGTGACTGGCACTTTTTGGGTCATCAGAGCTGCAATATTTATTCTCTATGCGTGGTGTTTACAGCTGCAAAGTGGAGTTCCACTCTTCCTGGACGATTCCAGCTCACTTCTGATCATGTAGCTTCCAAAGACACTTCTGGGAGTGGTTGGTCCCAAAACCTGAAGCAGCAGGTTAAGTAAGACACCTGCAGCTGCTTGTAAGGCATTCCAAGGCTATCTATAAAGAGCATTTAATTGAATACCTGCTCAATCTAAACAGCTGTATCCAATACTACAGGTCTCTTTGAAATATGAAAGAGAATATAAACTTTTGTGTGTCTCCTCTTTCACGCGCTATACTCTGGAGCCAACGATGTTTGAGACAACTACCACTTAGACCATTGTGTTCCTTCATGCAGTTATTCTAAATACCACATATATCATTCTGTATGTCAGATTCGATTCATTTGAGTATTTTCCCTTTTCTCCTTTTGAGTCTTGCCAACAGTTTGTCTATGTTGATTATTTTTTCAAAACAAAACAAACAAACAAACAAACAGCTCTAATCTCATTGATTTTTTTTTTTTTTGGTTTTTCGGGCCACATCTGTTTGATGCTCAGGGGTTACACTCCTGGCTAAGCGCTCAGAAATCGCCCCTGGCTTGAGGGGACCATATGGGACAGCCAGGGGATCAAACGATACACCTTACCTCTAGTGCCACCTCGCAGGCCCCAATTTTTTGTGTTGTTTTCCAACACAAAAAATTTGTGGTCCAAGGATTAAACAAGAAAAATAATTTTTTATTTGTTTTTTGGACCATACCCGGGTTACTCCTGGCTCTGTGCTCAGAAGTTATTTCTGGCAGGCTTGGGGAACTAGATGGGATGCAGGGATTAAATCTAGGTTGACAGCATGCAAGGCAAATGACCTACCTGCTGTACTATTGCTCTTGCTTCTGGAAATTTTACTTTTAAAGTTTAAAAGACTTAAGTTTTGGGGGCCAGAGTACAGCAAGCAGGCAACTTGTCTTGCATCTAGCTAACCCGGGTTCAATCCCACCTCTCCATATTGTCTCTTGAACCTCTGCAGGAGTGATCCCTAGATGCAGAGTCAGGAGTGAGCCCTGAGCAACACCAGGTATGGTTCAAAATACTCTAAAAAAATAAAGCTTCTAAAGTTTGCTATGCTGTACTCTTCTATTAGGATTATTTGGTCCTAATTAATAAAAGTCAAAGAGTAGGGGTTTGAATGTTAGGGGGCGTGTTTTTCTCACATAATGGAGCCCGGAGTTTAGACTGGTCCAGCTTTTGAGTAGGGCTATTTGAAAGGAGGTTAATTCTCATCAACATGGTAATACTATGATGGCTGCAGCTCCTAATGTCTGACTTGAATTTATAGGGAAAAGAAAGGGATGAAAAGGGTTTCTCTTGTAGAGCTAGAAGATAGTACAGGGGGTAGGGCACTTGCCTTACACACATCAACCAGGTTCAATTTCTAGCACCCTGTATGGTTCCTTGAGTCCACCGTGAGTGAGGTCTGGGCACAGAGCCAGGAGTAAGATCTGACCAAAGATGGGTGTGGCCCCAAACAAAAAATAACGGCAACAACAACTAAAACAACAACAACAACAACAACAACAAGAGTTTCCTCTTGCAAACTGTCTCCTCTCTTTAGGAACAAAAAGGAGATCTTTATGCTTTTATTCACCAGGACCACACTGGTGTGATCTCTGACTTTGAGGGGGCCAGGGCCAGAAAAAAGGATACATTTAGAAGGACCCTAACTGGGGTTACATGAACAAGGAAGAAAGGGGAAAGAATGCTGTATTCACAGCTAACGGTGTGCCCTATTTCCAAGCCTTAAATGTGTTTTTCTTGCCTTTGAGTAGAAAAATGACGCATCATATTTACTACTGCCAAACTCTTTTAGTGTTGGCTCTTTTTATCTCCTGAAATTCAAATATATTTTAGTGCTTTTTTCAAATTGTTCTCTGTAGAAAGCAGTTTTCCAGCAAATAACCCTGACTTAATGGGTGAAATGTATTGGCTGGATTAAGTGTTTTCTGGAAACCGCACTTCCAAATTGCATCCGTTTTTCCACTGCGGAGTTATTTAAACAGATATTCATCATGCATATGCAAATACGGTGTTAATAACAGCAGTGGGCCTGGCCAGTCCCTGCTCATTGCAGGAGCACTGGAATGACTCAGTGCACCTTGGAGGCCTTGCTCGCCTTTTTGACTGCTCATCAGTTATTCTTCACCATCACTTCCTTTTAGAGTATAAATTTGTTGGAAAGTAAACTTGAACAACTCATAAATAGTATAATTAATTTTTGTTCCATTTCACTTCCAATTGCTAATTGATTAAAACCTTCTGTGTTATCTTTCTCTGCTTCCCATATATCCTGTGAGTCATGACACTCCCTGGGGGTGAATTTACCTTCCGATGCAATAGCCTGACTGAGGAAGACTGCATCTCTGTTTCCTGGCTGCTTAGCCAGAGAGTGCCTCCTAGCCTGTAGTAGTTACATGGTAAACACTATTTTCTTACCTAATTGCTGCTGCTAGGACTTCCAGTACTATATGATAGAGGGACAATGGTTATCTGTGACTTGTGCTTAATCTCAGAGGGAAGGCTTTTTGTTTTGTGGCTATGCTCACGGCTTACTTCTGGCTCTGGCAGGTCTTGAGCCAGCTGGGATGCTGGGATGGAACCAGGGTTGGCCGTGTGCAAGACAATGAGCACCCTATCCACTGTACCCTCTCCCTGGCCCCAAGACTTTTTTTTTTTTGTGGTGGGGTGATTGCACCTGACTTCTCAGGGATCAATCACTTTTGGTGAGCTGGAGATGCCAAAGATAGAATCTGGTTCAGCTGTATGCAAGGTAAATGCCATAATTGCTCTGGCCCCATCTCAGACAAGACTTTATTATTTTATCATCCTTAAGTATAATACTGGCTTTGGGTTTGTTGTAAATGACTGCTATTACCATTAGGAAGCTTCCTTTTATCCCTATTTTTTGTTGATTTTTATTAATCATGAATAGATGTTGGGCTTTGTCTCAAAAGCTTTCTCTGCATCAATTCATATACTTTTTTTTTTTTTTTAACACATCTGGTGGTGGTCAGGGCTTACTCCTGGCTCTTAATTCAAGATCACTCTTGGATGGGTCTCCAGGGTCTATATGTGGTGCTAGGGATTGAACCTTATCAGAGACTGCTTGCAAGGCTAGAGCTGTGCCCACTGTGTCATCTCTCCAATCTCATTAAAAATAATTCTTATTTTTTAATTTTTGTTGATTGAGGTCCTGAGGTTTATAGTTTAGTTAATATTGTTTTTTTATGGTTTGCTAAGATTTTCTTGGAGATTTTTGCATTGATATTCATCAGTGAAATTGGTCTGAAGTTTTATTATTAGTAATATCTGCTTTGGGCATTAGCATAATGCTGGCTTCATAAAAATTGAAAGAATATCTATTTCTTCAATATTTTTGAAGAGCTTGAGTGGTATAGGGAGTAAATCTTTGGAGATTCAATAAGTTTCACCAGTGAAACCATCTAGACCAGGGCTTTTATTCTTGAGTATATTTTAAATTACTGTTTCAATTTCCTTGCATATAGTTGGTCTGTTCAGGTTTTCTACTTCCTTCTGGTTCAGTTTTGTGAGGTTATATACTTCTAGAAATACATTCATTTTTTTCAATCTTGACAGCTTGACAGAATTTGGAATAAGCTCTCATGATTCTTTGTATTTCTAAGGGATCTATTAAATTTTTTCTCTTTAATCTATGATTTTAATTTTTCCCTATTATTTTCCTCCTGAGTCCACCTGTCTTGCTTATTCTTTCAAAGAACCAGCTCTGTGTTTATTGATTCTTTGTATTGTTTTATTGATTTCTATGTCATTGATTTCTGCCTGGATTTTATTATTTCTCTCCTTCTACTAGTTTGGGAGTTTGTTTATTGTTCCTTTTCTACATTCTTTTCTTTGGGGTGGGTATTTGAGCTATACCTGGTGGCACTCAGGGGTTACTCTACACTCAGGAATCAGTCCTGGTTGGGGCCGGAATGATAGCACAGTGGTAGGGCGTTTGCCTTTCACATAGCCAATCTTGGACTGACCTTGGTTTGATCCCCATCGTCCCATATGGTCTCCCAAGCTAAGAGCAATTTCTGAGCGCATAGCCAGGAGTAACTCCTGAGCATCACCTGGTGTGGCCCAAAATGAAAAAAGCAAAAAAGGGGCCGGAGAGGTGGCTCTAGAGGTAAGGTGTCTGCCTTACAAGCGCTAGTGTAGGATGGACCGTGGTTCGATGCCCCGGCAATCCCATATGGTCCCCCCAAGCCAGGAGCAATTTCTGAGCGCATAGCCAGGAGTAACCCCTGAGTGTCAAATGGGTGTGGCCCACAAAACCAAAAAAAAAAAAAGAAATTAGTCCTAGCATACTTAAAGAACCATATAGGATATATTGGGATCAAACCTAGATCAGCTGCATGCAAGGCAAATGCCCTACCCACTGTGCTATCACTCCAGCCCTCTATATTATTTTATTATTTTTTCCTTTTCTAATTAAAAAAAATTTTTTATTGAGACCATTGTGAATTACAAGTGTTTCACAGTTGTATTTTAGGCCTGTAGTGGCAATGAATTAGGGCCATTCCCACCACCAGTGTTGACCTTCCTCCTCCAGAGTTCCCAGCATGCATCCCTGGTTTATCCGTATAATAGGTCCATTTTGTGTTTAGTGTGTTATAGTTTGGGACTCTTGATTCTATTGTTATTGATTTTTGGGGGGGTGTCACACCTGGCAGCGCTTAGGGGTTACTCCTGGCTCTGTGCTCAGAAATCGTCCCTGGCAGGCATGGGGAACCATATGAAATGCTGGGATTCAAATCACTGTCCTTCTGCATGCAATGCAAATGCCCTACCTCCATGCTATTTCTCTGGCCCCGGGTATTTTAGTTCTGACCATTTTTCCCCCACCTGAGATCGCTTTTTTTTCTTTTCTCAATTTGTAGGAAGACATAGAGATATGAGGCAAAACAAAGTGACTCATGTTCTAAGATTCAATGACAAAGGCTGAAGCCCCTATCCTTTTCTAAATTTTTAGGATGTGTATTTAGGTTGTTGATTTGAGTTTTTTCTTCTTTCTTTTTTTTTCTTCTTTCTTAATGCAGGCTTGTATTGCTATGAATTTTCCCCTTAGTATTTTCTTTGTTGTGTCCCTTAGGTTCTGGTATTTTGTTTCTTTATTCTCATTTGTTTTAAGGAATATTTTTTTATTTCTTTTTTGATGTTCCTATGATGTAGTGGTTATTTAGCAGCATTTGTTTAGTTTCCAAGTGTTGGACTTCTTAATTCATCTTTTTATGGTTAATTTAGTCTTTCATAGGCTTGTGATATGAGAAAGTACTTGATTTCTACTTTTTGAATTTATGTATGTTTGTGTCACCTAGTATGTGGTTTGGTGTAGCACTAGTATGTATTCTATCCTGGAGAATAGTCCTTGTGCATGAGAGGAAAAAATGTGTCTTTAGTTTTTGGAGAGCCCTCTATATGTTGATCAATCTCAGTTATTCCAGTTCTTCATTTAGGGCTCAGTTTCTTTACTGATATCCTGTCTGGTTGACCCGGTCAATGGTAAAAGTGAATCTACTACTCCTGTTGTATTCTCATTGATGTGCCTTTTTTTTTTCTTATTTGTCTGTTTTGTTTGGGGGTCACATCTGGCAGTGCTCAGGGAATACTTGTAACTCTGCACTCGGGAATTACTCCTGGCATTGTTCAGAGGACCAATAGGAATCAAACCCAGATTTGCCTC